>NC_139352.1:81248858-81333858 GCF_055883805.1 Amblyomma maculatum | reverse complement strand
CACCAGCACCAGCAGCACCAGCAGCACCAGCAGCAGCAGTGGTGGCGACCGCCACTGCAGCAGCGGCAGCAGTAGCGTCGACCGCCACTGCAGCAGCAGCAGCAGCAGCAGCAGCAGCAGCAGCACCACCACCACCAGCAGCAGCAGCAGCAGGAGCAGCAGGAGCAGCACCAGCAGCAGCAGCACGAGCAGCAGCAGTAGAAGCACGAGCAGCACCAGCAGCAGCAGCAGTAGCAGCAGGAGCAGCACCAGCAGCTGCACCAGCAGCAGCAGGAGCAGCACCAGCAGCAGCAGCAGCAGCACCAGCAGCAGCACGAGCAGCAGCAGCACCGGCAGCAGCAGCTCTAGCACCAGCAGCAGCAGCAGCAGTGGTGGCGACCGCCACTGCAGCAGCGGCAGCAGTAGCGTCGACCGCCACTGCAGCGGCGGCAGCAGCAGCAGCACCAGCACCAGCAGCACGAGCAGCAGCAGCACCACGAGCAGCAGCAGCACCAGCAGCAGCAGTACGAGCAGCACCAGCAGCATGAGCAGCAGCAGCAGCACGACAAACAGCACAAGCAGCAGCAGCAGCAGCGCGAGCAGCAGCAGCACCACGAGCACGAGCAGCAGCAGCACCAGCACGAGCAGCAGCACCAGCAGCAGCACGAGCAGCGGCACCAGCAGCACGAGCAGCAGCACGAGCAGCAGCAGTAGTGGCACCGCCACTGCAGCAGCAGCAGCAGCAGCAGGAGCAGCAGCACTAGCAACAGCACCACGAGCAGCAGCAGCACCACGAGCACCAGGAGCAGCACCACGAGCAGCAGCAGCACGAGCAGCAGCAGCAGCACCAGCAGCAGCACGAGCAACAGCACCAGCACGAGCAGCAGCACCACCAGCACCAGCAGCATGAGCAGCAGCAGCACCAGCAGCACGAGCAGTAACAGCACCAGCACCAGCAGCATGAGCAGCAGCAGCACGAGCAGCAGCAGCACCAGCACCAGCAGCACCAGCAGCACCACGAGCAGCAGCACGAGCAGGAGCACCAGCACGAGCAGCAGCACGAGCAGCAGCAGTAGCACGAGCAGTAGCAGCAGCAGCACCAGCAGCAGCACCAGCACCACCAGCAGCAGAACCAGCACGAGCAGCAGCAGGAGCAGCACCAGCAGCAGCAGCAGCACCAGCAGCAGCGGCAGCACCAGCAGCAGTAGCAGCAGGAGCAGCACCAGCAGCAGCACCCGCAGCAGCAGCACGAGCACCAGCACCACCACCACCAGCAGCACCACCACCAGCAGCACCAGCACCACCAGCACGAGCAGCAGCAGCAGCACGAGCACCACCAGCACCAGCACCAGCCGCAGCAGCAGCAGCAGCAGCAGCAGCACGAGCACCAGCACCAGCAGCACCACCAGCAGCAGCACCAGCACCAGCACCGGCGACAGCAGCACCAGCAGCACGAGCAGCAGCAGCACCAGCAGCAGTAGCTCTAGCAGCAGCAGTGGTGGCGACCGCCACTGCAGCAGCGGCAGCAGTAGCGTCGACCGCCACTGCAGCAGCAGCAGCAGCACCAGCACCAGCAGCACGAGCAGCAGCAGCAGCACCAGCACCACGAGCAGCAGCAGCACCAGCAGCAGCAGTACGAGCAGCACCAGCAGCATAAGCAGCAGCAGCAGCACGACGAACAGCACGAGCAGCACCAGCAGCAGCGCGAGCAGCAGCAGCACCACGAGCAGCAGCATGAGCAGCACGAGCAGCAGCACCAGCACGAGCAGGAGCAGCAGCACCAGCAGCACCAGCAGCACCAGCACGAGCAGCAGCACGAGCAGCGGCACCAGCACCAGCAGCAGCAGCAGCAGCACGAGCAGCAGGAGCAGCAGGAGCAGCACCAGCAGCAGCAGCACGAGCAGCAGCAGCGGCAGCACCAGCAGCAGTAGCAGCAGGAGCAGCACCAGCAGCATCAGCACGAGCAGCAGCAGCACGAGCAGCAGCAGCACCAGCAGCAGCAGTAGTGGCACCGCCACTGCAGCAGCAGCACCACCAGCAGCACGAGCAGCAGCAGCAGGAGGAGGAGCAGCAGCACTAGCAACAGCACCACGAGCAGCAGCAGCACCACGAGCACCAGGAGCAGCACCACGAGCAGTAGCAGCACGAGCAGCAGCAGCACCAGCAGCACGAGCAGCAGCAGCAGCACCAGCAGCAGCACGAGCAACAGCACCACCAGCAGCATGAGCAGCAGCAGCACCAGCAGCACGAGCAGCAACAGCACCAGCAGCATGAGCAGCAGCAGCACGAGCAGCAGCAGCACCAGCACCAGCAGCACGAGCAGCAGCAGCAGCAGCACCACGAGCAGCAGCACGAGCAGGAGCACCAGCACGAGCACGAGCAGCAGCACCAGCAGCCGCAGCACGAGCAGCAGCACGAGCAGCGGCACCAGCAGCAGCCGTAGCACGAGCAGCAGCAGCAGCACCAGCACCACCAGCAGCAGCACCAGCACGAGCAGCAGCAGGAGCAGCACCAGCAGCAGCACGAGCACCAGCAGCACGAGCAGCAGCAGCAACAGCACCAGCACCACCAGCACGAGCAGCAGCAGCACCAGCACCAGCACCAGCAGCACGAGCAGCAGCACCACCAGCAGCAGCAGCACGAGCACCAGCAGCAGCAGCACCAGCCCCAGCAGCAGCAGCATCAGCACCAGCAGCAGCACCAGCACCAGCACCGGTAACAGCACCAGCACCAGCACCGGTAACAGCACCAGCACCAGCACCGGTAACAGCAGCACCAGCACCGGCGACAGCAGCACCAGCACCCCCAGCAGCAGCAGCAGCAGCAGCAGCAGCACAAACAGCAGCACCAGCTCCAGCAGCAGCAGCAGTGACCGCGACTGCAACTGGAACTGCAACAGAAGCAGCAGCTGCACGAACTGCAGCAACTGTAATGGGCACCAGCAGCTGCATCTGTAACAGTAACAGCAGAAGTAGGAACTGCAGCAGGAGCAATGGCAACTGTAACTGCAACTGGAACTGGAACTGCAACAGCAGCAGCTGCAGCAGCAACTGTATGTATGTATGTATGTATGTATGTATGTATGTATGTATGTATGTATGTATGTATGTATGTATGTATGTATGTATGTATGTATGTATGTATGTATGTATGTATGTATGTATGTATGTATGTATGTATGTATGTATGTATGTATGTATGTATGTATGTATGTATGTATGTATGTATGTATGTATGTATGTATGCATGCATGCATGCATACATACATACATATATGCACCGATGGTCGCTTAGGGTAGCAAACTGCAACTGCAATAGCAGCAACTGCAACAGCAGCAGCAACAACTGCAGTACAACCAAAAGCCCGTCACAAAAGCACACAAGCACAAATGCACGGCACTGCACGGTGCGTACAGCCATAGAGTGTCGACATAGAGTCATCGCTTTTCCGTCGCAATTGCAGCAGAACAGCTTGCGCGGCCGGCTCTCTATCAAGTCATAATGATTGATGCGCTATAATACGAGCTTTCCTCCACCGTTTCGTCGTGCCAATGCACCGTTCACACGCAGAAGGCGTTGTATTTGCTGAACTAGCCGTTCTATGAGGGATGCTCGCGGATGCGAACTGCGTGAAATTCAGCGTAGAAATAGCACTCCTTGGGAACCACTGCGCCAGGTACGGCTATTGACATGCCGTTGTGGCACCTCTATCGATATGCTTTAGGGACCAGGGACGGGGAGAACTATTCGAAGCCTTACCGATCTCGAACGAAGAGGCCTTGTGCACCACTGTGGCATTAATAGTGCCTTTCAAAACGCATACAACATATCTTTCTAATCAAAACTTTGCTTAGAGGCTTGTTGGTTCCCAAATTATTGCTTACAAAGGGTACGAATCACAACGCCCACTGTCGCAAACAAGTTAGACGCTGGCGTAGATGCGCGAATTACGTCTCTAGCTTACGGATGCTCTGCGGGTCCGAAATCTGGAACTGTCAGCTAGAGGCGTCAACCTACCGCCCATATACCTCCCTCAACTTCCCATAGGCTTTGCCTGCCTCCGTCTAGTCTTCAGAAGGCCCCACTCACCACACACCTAGAAGCGTTCTGATACCGCGTACATACCGAGATGAAACCAAATTTAAAGAACCGGAAGTTGTGTGCAAGGCCCCTAAACGGCTGGAGCAAATATACCGCAGCATGAGTCACAATGATCATCTGTAAACGTCTTGCCTCTGTTGTTTGCTAGTGGGAAGACTAGAAATCGAAAGAAGTGTTGCTGTACAAGTTGAATAGACCGAATGGCGAAGTCTTTGAGTATGAACCGAGTCATTAATGCCAGGCACAGGCAATAGCTGCAAGAAATCTGAAGATAACCGTTTGCCTGATGTCGTTATGGTTTCTACTTCACTGCAGAAAGTGAGAACTGAATCCGCACAGATCACGTAGCACTGCTAGCGCTAAGTGGGCACTTACCTGTGTCGTTTTGTGGACACTGAGTTTTGTTTTCACGTATATGTGCACGAACAGATTATGTTCATCTGCGCTGCGTTATATAAGCTAATTATTCTCTTTAGCCTACTTCACTTAGCACTTTCACAATGCGTTGCAGACCAAGCTCATTCGGTTGAGCAAGGAGCAGCTGATCTGCTCAGAAGACGGCCTCTCGCTGAAACATTGCTGCCGGGAAGACTTCGTGCGCTTTACGCAGAGGCTGGAGACATGCTGCCCGCCCCTACAGAACGCCAGTACGTACTGTGCGGGCAACTTGTGTGCGCTGTGATGCTGTGCTTTCTCCTACGTCACAAGATTTGTTGAGGCCACAAACCATCAAATGCATGCAGTGCAAAGGTGTAAGATTGCAAATGCGGCGCTAACACCTCCACGAGTTTCTCTGCAGACCGCGTGTAAAACGATCAGTGGAATATTGACAAAACATATATATTTTATGACGATACATCAGCAACTACATGAATGTGCGGGCGGCAAGGTTTTGAATATGTTGTTCCTGGGTCTGCATATGATCGCCACAATGACAAAAGCAAAAGCAAATACTTATCGATGAAAGGGAAAGCGGCAGCCGTTGTCGCAATCTCGATAGACCATTTCTGCTGCGACTTATACTGCCTAGATTGTAAGTGGATAGCCTCTAATGGCTCATGCTCGCGGATCGTGTCCATCCGTAACAGTTTCGTTACGTGAGAGGCAGTGGTTGGCAGCTAACGGACCATAGCGCGATAGAAGCTTTCGCCTCATCACAGTTTAGTAATCCAAAGTGCCTCTTAGAATTTCATCGAATTCAATTTTATCCCTGAATATTGTGCTAAACAGCTGAATCGCTGAATCCCGTCATGGACCCACCGTTGGCTCGGAGTTCCAAACGCAATGTATGACGGCCGTCATGGCGCTGCTGAATTGAATTCTCTTCATTTCAGACGAATTCATTCGAGTTGAACCGGAGTTCCACGCACAAGCAGAATAGCCAGCGTCATCACCGTTACCGTCTCGGTAGTTCGCCGCATGTGAACCGATATGACTAGTCGAAAGAGTCATGACGTGCGAGCTACATGACCTCTAATTTAAAACACCGTACATGGCGCAGGTTAAACGCCACATCACGTGTAGAATGAAAATGTCACCATCAAACGTCACCACATGGCTCAGATAATTTTACGTTATAGTTTAATATTGAATTAAACGCGGGACTTATGCTCACGACCTTTGGTTCACATGCCTGATACTCTGTCGACCATGCCAAGCAAGGCACTCGTGTACTAGCTGTAGGAATTGTCACATGGCCTTCCGCGTAAAGTGGCGTCTGAACGGCCTGTCATACAGCACAACGCCAGTGCAGATCCAATCACGACTATCGGCTAACTTCTCTGCAGACCGTGTCTGCGTCATGCCAAGCTGCCATATTAGACTGACAACGACACCAACACGACCGAAAACCAGATGTCTTCCCAGTGTGACAGGTTGTGAGGCCGGAGACACAGACAATATCGGTCTGTCAGCTTTCGGGGGCCAATTTTTCGCGAGCAAAAAGCACCCCTTCAGCACTAATATGTATAAAGAAGTATAACTGATCCTACAACACGTGAGCTACCACGCCCTTAACTAGAACATGTGAGCGCGAGTCTCTGAAATACGTGGGTCCGCCGAGTGGGTGTGGTTGTAAACGGCAGCATTTCGCAGTCGGGACATGCAGATTTGCAGTACACGTCGGAAGCCGCAACCAACGCGAGCAATATTTCCGCATTTCCGAATTGCACAGAACAGTACAAAATAAATAAGTAAAAGCTAAATAAATGACGAAGAAGCGATTATTTTCTTGGAGGCAGCATATAGAGCTGCCGATCCTCCTGCACTTCAGAGTATGTTTACAGTCATAAGGTCTAGTCGCAGCGTCGCTACATCGCAAACAATTTCAACGTTTCAGCGTTACGCTACGCATCTCACAAGGAATTTTTTCGCCATAATTCAATGTGCTTCAGTAAGTACGTGCGCAAAAAGAGCATAACTTGCATTCATTGCAGAAACAACAGCAGCAGCGGTCCCGCAGCCGGTCCTTTGAACTCTGCCGAAGTTTCACCTGCTACTGCACTGCACGACTTAGTTTAAAATATCAGCAGATTGCTCTCAGCATGCTGGGTAGTCTGCATGTTAATCGCTAAACGCCTGTCGTTATTACAGCCTTCGTGATTTTCACACTGCAATAAAGTGAGCACATCAGCTAAAACCGTATTTTAGTCTCCGGCGTCTACTCGTGATTGTGTGGCAGGCCATTTACGATGTTCCTTCTAAATAGACAAGAACTGTGGTGTCTATTTCATAGCGATCATAGTCGCGAACTTGCCGATCCCAGCGACGAACAATACAGAAAGAGACTTTGCTCTGCGTCCAGCTGGTTTTCTGCTTTATCGAAGAAGCAGGAGTTATGCTTGAGCCTAAGCAAAAATACCTGACAGGGTGGCACCATAACTGCACGCCTCGAGACAACATCGCAGGAGGAGGGTGAATGCTTCCAGAGGCAATAGCTTGAAGAAATACTTTCAGAGCAGTACGCCAAAATAGGTTTAATTAATTAGTGTAGGGTAATATAAATGAGCAATTTTAGAGAAATTATTGCAGCCGCTGTAGTCAATGGTCCTTTAGTGCTTACTCAGTCCGCAATGATGTTTTCGCCTTGCAAACCTCAGTCTAGCACTGCGAATAACATTTTGCCTGTATCAACGCGGACCCCGCCGACCAACTGGAGCCTTTCAGTGTGAGCCTGAACATGGGCCTGTTCGAAGTCGTTTCCCGGGTTCTCGAGGGAGGATTTTTCTTCGCCCTGGTAACCTTCCTCGATTCCGAGCTGCTGCAACGGCTCTGGTCGCGTTTTGGGATGCATGAACCAGCCCCTACAAGCACCGCTTTTTTTGGAGCTTTTTTCCTCGTGTGATTAAAAAGTGGAACATGCTGCCTGACTGCATTGTAAAAAGTAATACTCTAGATGCCTTTCTTGAAAGCCTCAAAACAAACTTTGAACAAAGCGCGCCTTTACAAAAATTGTCTTTCTGCATAATCTGTTCCTCTTTTTTTTTTGCTGTATTATTTGTCTTTTTGCTTTACGTTCGCTGTATTAAAGAAAATTACAGGGTCACTGACCAAGTCAAAGTTTAATAAAAACGAAATGACGTTTCGGAAGCCCTACGGCTTCCTTGTTCACAAGCTAACAAGGAAGCCGTAGGGCTTCCGAAACGTCATTTCGTTTTTATTAAACTTTGACTTGGTCAGTGACCCTATAATTTTCTTTATGCCACTACCTGACCAGACGATGTTTCGTCGAACTCTTGATTACGTTCGCTGCATTTGCTTATATTTTTGAGTCGGACTTTTGTAGTTGTGGAAATGTACTCCTTTTTTGTGCATTTTGTTTATTTCCACTCCAGTTATAGCCTGTATAGGCTGACAGTATTAATAAATAAATGAGATCAATATTATTCCCGCCCCGGATCATGAAACGCTCTTTAAAATTCCCCTTGTCTATCGTGAGGATGATGGCGGGATCCCGTGAGTGACAGATACTGCATGCACCTTTCCTTTCCTGTAAAGGAAATATAGAGCGCCGGGGAACTTTGGTACGTTCAATGAAATGCTGGTTGTGTTCGATAAGGCGCGCGCGATGTACCGTCATGACAGGTCACAGCGTCAAGCTGACCCCGCCGGGCGTCCGATCCAGGCGTCCGTGCGGCGCCTTCCATTGCCGCTTCCTCGAACGCCGCACTACACAGCAAACAGAAGCCGACCCTGATGTCTAGGAGGCGTTAGTATAGCAGACATCAGCGGCGTTTGAAATTTATTTACAGGCTAGAAAAGGCGCAGCATCTCTCAGAATTCTCCGCGGACAGTGTACCATGCCGTAAAGGAAGGGAGGAAGGTGGGTGTGAAAGAAGAGCGGGAGATAGAGGTGCCATAGCGGAGGGCTACGATGCACCGCGCTTTAATGGTCATCGCCTCATCGCCCAATGACCTCTAAAACTTTTTTTGTTTGAATTGCTAAGAGAAGCCATCAAAGTGTTCGCGACAATGTCATCCTGTTAAACACTTGAGAGAGCAATTTAAACTACGCAGACATACGCATTGATGAGAGAGGCGGTTTCAAATTCAACTGTGTTTTTTCTTATTCGTGCGAGTAGATTGCTGACGCCGCACTGCACCAGAGTTGTTCAACACCCTGCTGCGTAGGCCGACAGAAGCGGGGTGGCCATTGAAGTGGCGCAACTTACTGGTCCCTCCTTCATTAACAGGAATGGCCTCCTGCTGAAGGAACTATTCTATTAAACGTGACAGAGTTGTTCATTAGATTTCTTAACTTCAGTTGAGTATATTTCCTTAGAACTCCCCAGCATTTCATAGGGACTGCTACGCCCCAGTTACTATTACGCCCCATTTGTTTTACTGGCACAATAAAACTTCCTCTTAGCTGCGGTGTCACTTTAAAGCCTCCAGATGAGCCCGAGATATCAAAATCAACTTTTCTGGGCTGTTCTGGTTGTACGTACTTGGTGAATGATAAAGTAACAGCTGGTCACGTGACAGTATTTTTGAAGGCCTATAAATAGGGCGGGGTAAATCGTAGCATGATGGAAACAAAGTAGCTAGCGTTTCTCGAGAAGATCTACAACGTTTGCATTGATACTCTTGCTCAGGAGTGAACAGTTAAAATTAGCCAATTAGCCTTCACTAATTAACTGTAGCGAACAAACTAAAATACTGGACATGTGCACAGGGGACTCTAAACGTATCTGAATTTCTTTCACTGTGCTAGGGTTAACCGTATTTTTAAAACCTTGGTTGAAGTTCGCTCGGACACCCGGTAAAATGGCGCGTGCCTAATTCAGGAAGGATAGAAACATTTGTGAAAAGGTGCGAGGCTTACAATGAAGCAAGGAAACGAGGAAGGACAATATGCACTAATACGGTATTATTTTAGTAACAGAGATTTGAGCTAGTTGGTTCATCTTCGATATTTTACCGGCGCTGCGACAGGGGACGAGAAACAAGAAGAGACAAGACAAGCGCTCGACAAGACAAGCGACACAGAGCTTGTCTTGTCGTCTCTTCTTGTTCCTCGTCCCCTGTCGCAGCGGCGGTAAAATATCGCATTGTTTTTGATCTCCACTTGCCCGTGCTTTTTGAACTTCGCTTACATATTAGCAGTCATTTTTCATTTTCCCGTCATGTGAACACTTCGACCCATATCTATTGTACTCATACCTTACTTAAACCTCCTTATCGGGTCTTTCAAAGATGGCATATTAAGGGCCGCGAAAAAAATGTATATACATGCTAGGAAATTCTATCTCCTTTCAGCAGATTAGGAATTCTTTGCACAGTGCATGTGAGAAGGATCGGGCTCGTTTAACCCATCTACTTTTGCTGTCCTGGCGTTCACATCATCAAATTCTAACTTCACGACGAAACTACCGAATAGCACGCCCATAATTAATAAATTAACCGCGTTGTCTGTACTCCTTGTATACGAGGAATCACGGAATTAAGTGACAAGGTAATCATGCATGACCAGGCACGAAAGTTACAGCGGCTGCATTCGATATCAAGCGCGACGCTACAGATACTGCACTCGATATCGGGAGATATGCTTCACGCTCGCACTGTCACGTAAAAAGCAGCAAGTAGGCACGGCGCATGCTCCGGTATGACCGCTTCATCCCCCACGCAATACCTATTCTGAATGTCACCTAGAAGACGTGCCACACGGTAGCTAAGTGGGTAACGTGCTGAGCTCGCACACGCGAAGACGCTGGTTCGAATCCCGGCGCCTGCAGCGCTTCTGCCTTCGATCGCTGTGTTGCGGGGACCGAGCTTCCTACTGGTGTCGTTCCGGACCCTACCAGAGTCCGGCTGTACACTTAGCCGCCGTGTGTGGTGGACAAGGCGAGGTGGTGTGCCTTTTAGGCACAGCATCTCCTCTCGCTGTCCCCCGGGCATCCGAAGGGTGGATGCCTGTTGCTGCTGGTGGTCGTTTTATACGCATATAGTACAGCGGTAATGGATGTGGAGCACGCGGTGCGGGGACTTCAGAATGCAAAACGCGACTGAAAAGTGGTATCGTGCCTTTGTGTGTCAAACGACGACAGTTTACACATGTACATATCAGTTCGAAAAGCACTTTACGCCTCGTTCGAAAATAAATGACCTGTCCGTAATTCGCCTCCCCTTGTTGGCGTCTTCCGTGTCCCTGCAGTATCGCGTTCATTCCGTTTCGGAAATGCGGGTTGTAAAGCTGCTTCATATTGCACTATTATAAAGTGCTTCAGAGAAGAAACACCCGGAAGAAATATGCTGCCGAATGAAGTTCCGAATATTAAATGGAGGCAGGGGAACCTATGATATTGGTAAGGGAGGGATAGAATAAAAGTTCGTTTTGGTGACGTTATCTCTTCGCTGCTGCAGTTCGTAATAGTAATCATGCCACAGAAGTTGTTTTAAGTTTGAAGTCCTTCATATATACATACAAAAAACACATACAGTAGGAGCTGTACAGAAGGAGGTCCCGTAGTATAGGACTGTCGGGAGGACCTCCCAGAGCAAAGGAAGTGAGGTAGAAATGTAAAAAAAAAAAAGAGAAATGGGAACCAGTGTAACAGCTAATTAGTATAAAAGTACAAGCTACGAAACAACGTTTAGAATATACACCAATGAGAATAAGGCAGATACATATACAGATCATGAACTTCCGTGCAGAGAACAGACAAAATAGTACATTCAAAAGCGAACTAGAACGGTTGAAGAAGACTAACTGTGTAACATGTTTATTAAATATTGTTTCATGCGGAAATGGAATGAGTGAACAGTATGCAGTGCTTTAATTTCTGGAGGTAAAGAACTCCAGTAGGATGTGCCGGCAAACAAGGCAGTAAATTTTCCGTAATTAGTCCCGACTTTTGGCAAAAGAAGATGATTGCGCTGTTTATAACTTCGTAGGATTAGTATTTACAAGCTGGTTGGTAATGCCATCAATATGATCATGATGATTTATTAGTGTGGCGGTGGATCTGTGAGAAGCATAAATGGTTGTATCGTCCGCATAAACATGCAATTTGTATGATTTAGTGCAACGGACAGATCATTATTGAACATTAAAAAGAGTAGAGGGTCAAGTATCGATCCTTGCGGAACACCTTTGTTTACAGCCTGAATCGTAGAAAAAGTAGTATTTACGAGAACTATACGTGAGATCGATTGCTTAAATAACTGAAGATAAACTCGAGGGGTGGGCCGGAGATTCCAAATGATTCTAGCTTATGATCAAGAATATTGTGGTTAATTGATTTGAAAGCTTTTGTTGGATCAATGAAATGGCTCCAACCATTAAACCGCTGCCTATGGCTCGCTTCACACTTTCAATAAAATTTATGGGTGCTAATTCGGTAGAATAGCCTGGTCGGAATCCAAATTGTTGAGGAGCGAAAAGTTGAAATGTACTTAGGTAATTCATTAGCCGTGTGCAAAACAGCGTCTTGATGACTTTGCTGAAAAAAGGAAGGATGAAAATGGGACGGTAATTGTTGATACAAGTTAGATCGCCTTTCTTGATAAGGGGGATAATTTTACCAACCTTAAGACAGTCTGGAAAAACACCTGCTTTAAATATCTTGTTTATTAAAACTGCCAGAATTGCGCATATGTCTTCAGAGATAAGCTTAACTTTAAAGGGATGAATAGAGCCAAATCCTGCCCCAGTTCTATTGAGTGATTTAATGACTTTGTGGACTTCTGCAGATGTAGGACGCAAGTAAAAAGTATGGGAGCAACGTGTCAAGGAGGGTAAAGTGGTTACGGCCTGTGAACTCTGAGAAAAGCTGAACTGCTGGTTAAAAGCATTGGCAATTTTGCTGAGATTATTATAGGTGGTGTTATCACATTTTATTTTTGTTATGCATGCTTCGCGATTTTCATTGTTGAGAAATTGTTTAGTAAGTTGCCAGTTGCGCCTACAGTCGTTTCCGCTTTTTTAAAATGCGATCTTGATAGCAGTTACGCTTTGCAAGTTTAAGCGAATCCAATAATCCACCCGTACAGCTTAACAACACATTCAAAAAGCGTCAGGACGCGCTAATCAGCTCGGGAGTTATATGGCTGATGCAAGATAACATACTTTCATTCAGGCGGCCGCTTTTGCTGGAGGTGATACGTACAGCACCCGTGTTCTGTGCGATAGCAGTGCACGTTAAATAACATGAGGTGATAAAGATTCCCGGAGCTCTCCATTACTGCGTCCATCGTATTCACTTTAGGACGTTAAACCGTAAAATCAAACCTACCTATAACGGACGCTTGCAAGTAGTATTCTCACGACCTGCCGTTAACTACATGACTGTAGCTTCACATAACCAGATAAAAGTTATAATACTCGCTAGAGCGCTAGTTACGAGTGGGTGAACCAACCTCATGCTTTTTGTTCCCGTTGATCACAGAACTGTTCTCTGCCTTCAATCAGCCTGACTGCTGTAAGGCCGCCCGCAACAGTTCTGTGACAGTTCTGTGACACTGCTGCAGAAGGCATAAAACAAGGAACCAGTTGTTTTACAGATCCTTATGCAGGTTCCAAACAAGCAAATATTTAAAGGAAGTAACAGGTGAAAAGAGGGGGGGGGGGGAGAGATTATTGTCGAGAAAAAAAAAAGACAGATCCTGGAAATACGGTCTAGGGATGCGCAGTCTACGCCTTCCTCTCTAACCAGCTTATCGCCTAACTGCCCTCCATTACATCGTTGTAGTGCAGCACGCACCGCCACTTTGTCATATGACCATACGTTAGCGCGTCAGCTGCTTGAACGCGCTAAAATACTAGCCGCATTGCCCAGTTTTCGGGTGCAGTTATTAATTGCAACAAGGCAAAATATGCTAAATTTATTACTGTAGGTCGAAGCAACTGGAGGTCAAATTAAGTCAGAAGTGACAAAGTTTCTATGAAACAAAACCACATCAACATAAAACGATTATGCGGCAATTGATTACAAGGTAAGTTGGCGACCGTTGATGATGAAAATATGGTTCGAAGAACGACTATGGTCACAATCAATTGTTTTAGTGCTCTTTTGTTAATCTGTAACGATACTCAAGATCCCGTTGTGTGCCTACATGGGGAAACGACAAAATACACTGTGCGGACATTCCAATGAAAAGGCGGACAAAACGTACCACATCAGAACTGCTTTTCGACTTCCCTTTTTCGCTTTCTTACCTACACGTGGCGAAACTATATGATGAGTCAGATTCTGAAATGCCGTTTCACACGTTTCTCATAGGACCAGTAACAAGTACCTATCACGCACTACACTACGCCGACCCTGTTTCGGAGATTTATCGCTAAGGCAGCTAGATGGGAAGGAATGATCCGGAGTTGATCTCAAGTTTTCCGTTCGGCAGATAATTCCGCGCCGTAATACATCCTTGCTCGAAAGGGTGGGCTTAAACGTGGTTTTCATGCGCAAATACTTGCATTGAATTAAACAGGCGAGCTTCCTGGAATGTTCCGCTCATTGTATTTCGGAGATTGTGAAGTATACATTACTGGTGTGTCTAGGGTATGCTCAGGATAGGATAATGCTGGCCATTTTCTTGAAGCTTTTGGACAACAGAACTTTCATGGAGGATTTGCCACTATAGGCACTTATTCCGATAAAAAGGGCGTATATACATCAGCATCATCAAATATGGTGAGGCAGCCAAAAACAGAATAAAATAATATGCCTCTGCCCGTGTCACTCTAGGTATAACAGGCTCAACCCAATCGAATATAAAAGAATTGGTCCCGAAGGACAAGCTTGGTCTGTGTTTGCACCCGTAGGCGAAAGAACCCGAAGGTTCCAAAAAAATGCGGGAATCTCTACGCAGCGGCCCACAGCCGGGAGCGGGCCCGGGGAGATCCCCGTGATCTCCCCTGGGAAGTAGAGGGAAGGGATGGGATAAGGGAAAGGGAAATGGGATATAGGGAAAGGGTTATGGGATTGTAGGAGGGATTGGTGCAGCTTAGGGATTTCTCAAATGATCCTGATTCGATTCGAGCTCCAATTCCTTGGCCTCAGTTGAGGGCGAGCACTCGCTTTAGCCAATGCACGGCCCTCGGCCTTCAAGCGCTTTCACATCCACATCACGTTCGCCGGGTCTCCGCCACATGAGACAGGCTGCTGGGCCACATTGGGGTTCCCCGTCCCCCAAGTCAGGCTCCCTCGCCCCGACTGTACTAGGGCTACTGGAGGGGCGCATTTCGCCGTACTAAGATTCTTTCAGCCCTACTCCAAGGTACTAAGAGAGGTGCCCAGAGTCACCTTTTGTAGACAACCCTCCATTCACCGTTTTCTCTCCAACATAGTATGTTTGACGGCTAATTTCTGGTCCTCCCAGCCAGGTTCACCGTCTGATTATGTCCGCAAAGATACTCGTGCACGCACCTACAGAGGTACGGCACTGAGGGGTCACCACTCCCCTTTTTTGGCCCTGAGTCAGCGAGCCGCGGTCCCCTAGTACTTCGCGAGCAGCGCCACCTGGCCCTTGGTAGCGGGCTGGACTTTCCCTCGGCCAGCACTACCGCCCAGGACCAAGGGGTTTAGAACCCCCCGCTTCTGCCGCGGCTAGCAAACCGCGGTTCCTTGCGTACTGCGCGGGCTAAGCCACCTTTAGGTGGCCAGCTGGGCTTTCCTATGGCCCACCTACCAACCTCGGTTCTGCGGGGGGTTGCCCCCTGGAGGAGTTCCAAGTCAGCGAGCTGCGGTTCCTCTCGTACTACGCAAGCAGCGCCATTGTTCCCTTAATGGCCGGCTGAGCTTTCCCTCGGTCAGTCGTACCGACTCGGTTCCTCACAAGGGGACTTTGCTTCCCCGTAAGTGCAAGCATATGAACCAGCCAGCCGCGGTTCCTCACGTACTACGCGGCTGAGCCATTGTCCCCATAACAGCCGGCTGGGCTTTCCCTCGGCCAGCCAACTGACTCATATCATTGCGGGGTCAGACTCCCCTGAGTAGTTCTGCGTGTTCGTTGAAGATACTGACAATGAGGGACACATGTTCTTTAGCACATTGTGCGACCGCCCGCTTTTCCCAAGTTTCTGGCTTACTAGAAACCATGTAGGCTACTTTGACACCGTCTTTTTCGCCTTTCGAGCCTAAAGGCAAGTTCCTCAGAACCTGGACTTGGTTCGCCCCAGCCGCGGCCCTGCGAGGGCCCGCTTCCCCTGGCAGCGGAAACCAACGTGTCTGCGGCTGGGAGATGCGCTCTCTCGCACCGAGGGGTAATTTTGATCCAACATACGGAGTCAGCTAACTGCATTTCATTTAGTACTCTGCAGCTACGCCACCGTTCCCTAAGCGGCGGGCAGGGCTTTCCCTCGGCCTACCGACCGCCCCGTACATTGGGAATTTTGTTCTGCTTTTAACCGGATTCCACGTGCCCAGTCCGAACCCCTTCAGACTTGCCCCCGTGTTAGGCATCGGGCTACGTGGGCGCGGCACGCTCACAATGCCGCAGGGAGTAAGCTGACAACCTCCCCGGGGATTCGCAACCCCTCAGTATGGGTTCCGGCTGCACCCATACTGACCGCTGGCCGTTGCAACTGGACAAAGCCTAGCAGCCTTAACCGCTCTGGCCCATCCAGCTGGCGGGAGGGACCGCGTGCAGGTCGCCAGATCGGATTTGCCCCCCCCCCCCCCCCCCCCCCGGGCGTATATACAGGCAAAGTAGGCTCTTTTACGCTTCCTGAGCGACATGGGACTCGACTCGAGCCTGTGATGTCAATTACTGTGTACGTTTTAACGCGCATGTGTGTTTTTGCGGCTCCAGGCGTTGGCTTACGTTCGTGAAACTCGATTCAAGAATAGTTTAACCGCCACAGTTCTTTTAAGGGCGCGACAAAATGGGAATTACATTACAGCTTTGAAGACAAGTGATTCGACTGTTTCCGCATATCATGACAGCACTGAAATTAGGTCTGTATGGCAGTTCTACTATTTTGTTTTCGGCGCAGTAACTTGCTAACATGCTGGCATTATAGAAGCATGCACATATTAGAAACAAAGCACAGATATCAACTTCGAAATAATGAATTCGAGCCCCGAAAAACCCAAGAACCCAGAACAAAAGCAGACCATCGATTTTTCCTGCCATTGGCCCACACAAACAATAGCCTCGACCTCACATGCATTGCTTGAAGAATGGAGTTTAAATAATAACAAGCAACCATCTCTTGGTCGTGCGAATTACACCAGCAGCTATTATATTCATTGGTGATAATACGGTGTTGGTGATGCCTTGCCACTGACAAGGAAACGGCTACGTAGTATTTAGGTAAGTCGAACATTCAGGGGAACCTTCAAAATGGAGTAGATTTGTAGTAAGGGATTTATTCCCATTGACATCCATCCAAGCGCAGCCATAGGGCCACAAAGTAAAGCTATGCAACTTTCTCAGAAACTTCGTAGTTGATGAAGAATTCGTCCTGGTCCGGGGATGGAACCCGGGACCGCAGCATTTCTGGGCCGTCACCTTGCTGAGCTAACCAGCACGGCCAACAGATCATATGTATAGGGCGAGAGCAAATTGATTATAATTACTCGAAGCGGGAACGGCGTTGGTTGAATATATAGGGAATCCCTTAAGGTGGTGAAGATTTGATTTTTCGCCGTGCAAACAGTCCATAGCACTGCGAGTAACATTTGTATTCAATGCAGACTCCGCCGACCAACTGGACCCTAAAGCGTGGGCCTCAACACGCGCTGTTCGAAGTCATTTCCCTGGTTCTCAAGGGAGTAATTTCCTTCGCCCTGGTGACCTTCCTCGATTCCGAGCTGCTTCTGCGGCTTTGGTTGCGTTTTGGTATGCACGAACCAGCCACTACAAGCACCGCTTTCCTGGACACCACGGGTGCCGAAAACGTCTCGAAGGAAAAGCAGCAGGTAGAGGACATATCTGCAACAAGCGCAACTTCGAACAACACGCGCTGCTCGTGCGCAGTTTAAGCAAGACATACGGCTTCATCCAGTCTCGCATTGCCATCGACAGGATCAGCTTCGCGATGCGTCACGGCGAGTGCCTCGGCTTCGCGGGTGTCCTGGGCACCGGCAAAACTACGCTGCTCGGCATCCTTGGTGGCGAGCTGTTTCCGACGTCCGGCGACGCCTACCTGGGCCCCACGTCACTTACACTTCACTACCGACAGTGGCTGCGGAACATCGGCTACGTTCCCCATGCCGGGGGTCTCCTAGAGACACTGGCCGGGAAATTATCTACCCGCTGGCCGTGCTTCGCGTAGTCCAGGACGTACCGCGCGTTACGAGGTCTCTTCTGACCATTGTCGACCTCGCCGAGCCTGACGCGGCCATCGCGTCGTGCAGCGCGAGCGCCAGGGTGCAGCTGTCGCTGGCTTTGGCGTTGATGGCCTTACCCAGGCTCTATAACCTGGACCTTCCGGACTACGACAAGTAGACGCGCGCTCTGGTGCGGCGTGTGCTGGAATACCTTGGACAGCACAGCACCGTTATACTGATGTGCAAGCATCTTCGCCACTACGAGAGCGTCTACGACCGCATCGGCATCCTGCATCGGCTCGGTAAAGGAGCTCAGTGAAAAGTGCTTCAGTGGCACCACAATCCCGGTGTACACGTTTCCCGACCGTAAGTGCGATATGGATCATCAGCGGCTTATCGTGATGGATGTGATCGACCACTTCCCGATGTGCTCGCTGGTGCGCTGCTACGAGGGCCTGCTGGAATTTCGCATTTTCGAGCCGATGACCAGCTTATGCGAAACTTTCGACCGCCCATTATTCCTCAAGCGGAATCACAAGTTTCATGTTTGCTACGTCAGCGACACTGCACTGGAACAGATATTCGCCAGTCTATAGGCTGCAGACACGTTGGTCTTCAGGCTCGCGAATGAGACGTACTTAACGGGTCGGGTGGTAACGGGGGCGGGGTTCACAAACAAAAAAAAAAAGGAACGGGGAAAGCTGGAACAGAGAGGGGTGGGGGGGGGGGGGGGGGGTATAGCAGTGAGAATTGTTTAACCGCTTTTGCAATATTTATTTGACCAGGTGTGCGACAATGATTGTTTCTCAGAAGAACCGCTGTCAGGTCTTATATAACACTGGTCGAAATAAGGTGAATGGATACAAAGGAGACCTCTTTTCGGCTTTCCTGAGGCTGAACTTGTTTTGACGGCAAAGGTACTGTTACTTTACACCATGCTGATACACTGCAGCTTTTTTCGCTATCATTCTGATAGCCAGAACAACGCACGTCGAAGATGTGCAGCCACGACCTTCCAGACGCAGTGTGTGAAATTGTGGACATGCATTGGTGAAGTGAGGTTTGGGCCAGGGGGACAACACTCCGCGGTGACGTCTGGAACGATTTTTACTGTATCCTGGTTACAACCATAGCTGTGTTCAGACATTAAGTTCTTTTTTCGCTTCCTATTAGGCGACCATATGCGCGTGGAAATGTGTACGCGCGTGTGCGAGGGGTAGTGGGCCGATAGCAAAGGTCAACGCAAGGTGCATGCGACATGGCGACAATATGCGACAGTATGTGAAAGTATGGACATGAATTGGTGGGTTGAGGTTTGGGGGAGGGGAATAACACTCGATATGAACAAAGACTCCGGTGACCGGTACCAGGTTTACTTGGTTACGACGAAAGCAGTGTTCACTCCCCATGTTTATTTTCGCTTCCTATTGGGCGACCTATATGTGCGTGTGCGAGGGGTTGCGGGCCGATCGTAAAGGTCAACGCGAGGTACATGCGACATGGCGATGTCCTCGCCCTTCGCCGACTGCAGCACAAGCCACTGCCAGTTGGCACGAATATGAGAAGATATTTTTCTGGAGCATTCTCTTGAAACGCAGCTGCGAAGCCCCCGTAGTGTGCTTCCTCTACATTTTCCTTAAGCTTATGTTACTAGCGGTGGGAGAATAACGAAAGGTAGCACCATCCTGCAGCTACAAAGAGAAGCCACCAAAGTGTTCGCGAAAAGTCATCCCGTTAAGCTCTTGAGAGAGCAGCGGAAGCATACCACTTCCTAGCATACATACGCTTTCATGGGAGATGGTGTTTCAGCTTCAACGGTGTTTTTCTTAGTGCGAGTTCTCGGTTACTGACGCCGGGAACTACACCAGAGTTGTTGAACACCCTGCTCCTACTAGTCCCTCCTTCGCTAACCATAAAGACCTCCTTTCCAAAGAACTATTCTATAAAATGTGAGAAAACTGTTAATTAGATTTCCTGAGTTCAGTTTACTTTATTTCATTACAAGTCGCCACGATTTCATAGGAACTGCTATGCCCCCACCTACTCTTACGCCCCATTTTTTTTTTACTGCTGGCTCAATAAGGAAAGGTCTCTACGATGATGCTGGTTGTGTGCATTTGGCGAATTTGGATAGTCGCGTGACAGTATTTTTGAAGGATTGTAAATAGGGCGGGAGAAGTCGTGGCGTGATGGAGACAGCGCAGCTAGAAGTTTTTCGAGATGAACTATTGCATCAACAAGTTTTCTCTGAAGTTTATAATTAGAAAGTTAGCTAATTATTATGTACTAATTAACTGTACTGAACAAAATATAGGAGAATAGCATATGCGGCTCGGCAAATCTGTTAATTTGTTCCACTAGACTAGGGCGAACTGTATTTTGAAAACCTTGGTCGAATTTACCCGGGACACCCGGTATAAATGGCGCGTGCCTAATTCAGAGAGGGATAAAAAAGACTTGTGAAAAAGTTGCAAGGCTTACAATGCAGCGATCAAACGAGTTATGACGGTATGGATTTCGCGTGTATGTTTCTGAAGTGATGCCGTTGAGTTCGATCTACCCCGCCGAGGTGTCCCGGTGGTTAAGGCGCTTCACAACTGTGCAGAAGTACGCAGGATCGAATCCCGGCCTCGGCGGCCGCTTTCGATGGAGGCGAAAGGAAGGAGCACGTGTGCTGTGCGATATCACTGCGCGTTAAAGAGCCCCAGGTGGTCGACATTTCTGGAGCCCACCAGTATACGGCGTCTCTGATAGCTTGACTTGCTTTGGGATGTTAAACCCGACAGACCAAACCACAATGTGAAATCCGGGTCTGCCACCTCGTACTTCGTCGTCGTAACCTCAGCCTTTTCATGTTTTACAGATACCCGCATAGATAAATCCACTTTTACTTACACGCCCGACGTTCCCCAGACAACCCGCACATCTCAATGCACTCGTAGTGTACTATGTTTCATCTCCACGTGCCCGTACTTCTCGAACTTCGCTTATACATTAGCTGTCGTTTTCAATTTCACTTCATGTGAACACTTCCAACCCATATTTACTGTACCCAGCCCTTACTTAAACCTCCCCATCCTGTCTTTCATACATGGCATATCGATGCCGAGAAAAAATGTATATACATGCTATGAAATCAATCTTCTGTCAGCAGAACAAGAATTCAACCGATCGACTCCCCCTCTCTTTACGTTAACGGCATCAAAAGCGAACTTCACTGTAAAAAGTACCAAACAGCACGCTCATCACTGAAATATAGGCACTTTATCCTTGTTTACACATTTCTTCTATCCGCCGTCTGCACAACGAAGCACGAAATTAAGTGACAAGGTAATCATGCATGACCAGGCACGAAAGTTACAGCGGCTGCATTCGATATCAAGCGCGACGCTACAGATGCTGCACTCGATATCACGAGATAAGCTTCACGCTCGCATTATCACGTAAAAAGCAGCAAGTATATCCGTAAGGTATGTCTAGAATTGTAATTCAATCGTTTGTCAATTTCTTCTGTGACGATGTGTCTTCGCTGCTGCAGTTCGTAATAGTAATGCCGCAACGAAGTCTGCAGTAATCCAGCCGGGACAACTTGTTGCAATTGGCGAAACATTCGAAAAGCGTGAAGACCTGCCAATCGGCTCGGGAGTCACGACTGATGTAAGATAACGTCAGGTCATTCAGGCGGGCACTTTCGATGGAGGTGGAAAGGAAAGCACCGGAGTCCTTTGCGCTATCAGTGCCCGCTAACACATCAGGTTGTCGAAATTCTCAGAGCTCTCCACTACGGCGTCTATCATAGCCTGATTCGCTTTGGGGCGTTTAACACCAAGACAAATTCAACATGTAAGGAACGCTTGTAGGTGGTATTCTTACCACCCGTCCCTAACTACATGACTGTAGGTTTACATGATTAGGCAAAGGTTATAATACTCGCTAAAGCGTTTGTTACCAATGTGTGAACCAAGCTCAGCCATATTGTTCCCGTTTATCACAAAACTGTTCTCTGCCTGCAATGGGGCTGACTGCTACGAAGCCGCTCTCGGGCTGTAGCCGATAGCGAAAATGTTCGGTGACGCTACTCCCCTGGAAATGAGACAGGGCTGAAATAGATCATGGTGCTGGGCTAGTTAGTTAATCACATTCAGCAAGAAGACAGTGCAGAAAACATCCACAAACAAATTAAAATCAGCTGATAGTAGCGTTGTTTTGTGTCGCGTGCTCATCTATGGTTGACTTTTTTCGCTGTCTTCGTACCGAGTATAAAACAGGGCTTAGAAGCAGTGCCGAGCGTGAAACAACATGCTTAATAAAGTTCACATATAAGAGCGCATAAAGTCGACGACGGCGCAAAACTACAGTGCTCAGGCCCTTTCGTTTTACTCTGCGCTCGTTAAGCACTAACCTTAATTACTAATCTAGCTTATCACGTTAATACACACTACAAGTTAATAGTTAATAGAGGAGCTGTATTACACCGGCGGAGGAGTACAATTACATATACCCGCGTGTCGATGGAACACTGGTACGCTTCTCCGACATAGCAACTTAACTCCCTCCCTTTAATGCGCTTCGTCTCGAACGCTCGCCCTTCGCAATGGCAAAACGTTTTGGCCAAATTGCCCCCCCCCCCCCCCCCCCCCCCAGCTACTAAACAGAAATCGAAGGAGGGGGGGTTCTTTATCGAACATAGCGACGGTGGGCGCACCCCCTACAGCTTTTCATGTATATAGTTTGGTTTGGTTTGTTTTGGTTTGTTGGGTTTAACGTCCCAATGCAACTCAGGCTATGAGAGACTCCGTAGTGGAGGACTCCGCAAATTTCGACCACATCGCACAGCACACGGGCACCTTTGCTTTTCGCGTCATCGAAAAGCGGCCGCCGAGGCCGGGATTCGATCTGTCATTCACCTGACGCTATGGCATTTTCGCGTATACGCTCGTAACAGCGAGGAACTTCGCGTGCGGAGGTCCCGGAGTGATGGCGGTGAGCTTCGCAGCCAGGTGCCTCTCCTGCAGCTGCGATTCTGCAGGGGTGATTCTGGTCATCGTATACCCCGGCTCGACTGGAGCGCTTGCCTGAGGTACGGGTTTTGAGAGATTGTCTTTAGCGCATGAAGGAGGGGGCCATGTTTCATAAGCGCAAACCGATACTACCGCATGAAATTCAGCCCTCTCGGTGTCTTTGATGCCAATCATCAAACAACGTCACTAGTTTTCTTAGCACACCATAAAATGCAAGTCAGCGTCGAATATACCATTTTCGTGATATTATAGAATTCGGTTTAAAAGCTGGTGACAATCACTGAAAAGGATAGTTAGTATTGAGCGCTAATAATGACATTGAAAGCGCGAAGCTTTGATGATAAGTGGAACACTTACGCTCCGCCTCAGATATCTCGCGATAGCGGCCTTTGGCCCAGTGGGGTGCTTCTGCATTGAGAAATATCGACGCAGACTCACATTTCTCATTGCGAAAGCCGTTTTGAGAGTTGGTAAGGTGCCTCAGACATGGAACACGGAGGCGCCATCTGTCTCCGCAATGACGTAGAAGGTCTCGATCAGTTCCGGCGGCTGCCACATGCCGGCGCCTATTTTTCCGACACGTAACTAACGGCGCTGCAGTTGACTCTTGCTCACCGTGCTCTTGCTCTTTGCCAGGTGCGTCGTCTGCTACACGCGGCGCGGAAGCATGGAGCGGCTGGCATACACGTAACTGTTACGTGCTGCCGTTGCACGCTGCACGGCTGCAGTGCTGTTATGACATTATGACAGTTTTGCTTCAAAGGCATGCCTCAGAGAACGCGTTTGTGTGATGCGAAATTGATTGCCGTGAAATAAGTGTGACAGCGTTGTCGACTTGCTCGCCAGAACCAGCGTTCTAGTAACGTTGTCTGCTCTTCGGTTTAATTTCTTTTTATTACGCGATAGCCTGACGCTCAAGTCATTTCGTATTAAATTATGACGTAGCCGTTCATTTCGCAACGTTCAGCGTGCTGTCATGCAATTTTTCGCTTATATTATTTAGCATCTACCTTCTTTTCCAGTTTCAGTCCAATTTGTGACAGGGATTTAAGCCGCCGACATGTGTGCCTCTAATTCTATGCCGTTCACTGTAAACGTATAGGGTGTGCGCCGAGAAGATGCTGCGTCGTTACCCTAAAATCAAAAACAGATAAATGTACGCTTTGCCCACTAAGTGCCAGCCTCTAGATGTCTAAAATTGGCGGAGTGAAGAGAAGGCGTTAAAGGCGTTATCGCGTCCTCTCTTCAGACGACGCTTTCTGTTTTTTTTTTTTTTAACACTATAGGCCTCTTCATGCTGCCCTACATGCAAATTTGCACCGGGGGCAACGAAGCCTATTGAAACGATTAATTGGAAGTCCGTCATTTGTTCGTGTCACTGATAGACTTCCTCGAGATTAAAAGGTGGGCACAAGCTCTGCACATTACTCCGAAGTGAACAATTTCTGATCTGCATTTAGAAAAGGAACTATAGTTAAGTACTCTTGTGATAGTTCGTGTAGCAAGGCTGTTTATCTCCTTGCTGGCACATATTTCTAACGCAAAAGGGATTATATGTCAAAGAGGATGCATCCTAAATCGCGCTGCCCTGTGTTACGACAGGAATGCCAGTAGAGAACTTTCAAGATTCCAAGCGCCTATCAGTGTACATAGCGCAAATCGGCCCAGCTGAACTAGCTGCATAAACGAATTTTGATTTGGATCATTTTGAGTTCGTCGCAGTACCAGCAATTGGAAGGAAATTTGAGTATTTTCCATGAGGGCGAGGATATTTGCTTGTTGAGAATACTTTTGTCATTGAGCGGTTAATTGTCACGGCAATAATATGATGTGCATAAAGTTCTTATATCATGTGAATTGAGCGTTGATTACAGCTGTTCTGAAGTATGTTAATGAAGCGAAATTGTGCACGGGGCTTCCAACTCAGAGCTAATGCGAAGAGAGGAGACATCATAAAACCTGCAGAGAAATTCGACGAGCAAGATGATCCCAAAAATTAAAATATCTTTAAATTAACTGGGCATGCGGGGTCTAAAACCCAGCAAGCTGCAGCAGCTGACAAGAAAAAGAAAGAAAAAAAGGTAATGAAGGAATAAAGCCTTTATTTGACTGAAGGGATGACTGTCGGCCGCTGTTTGGGTAATTAGGGGGTTAAGAGGGATGGGAGTGTAGCTCATCGCTTCTTCACGGTTTTTCAAGCTGTTTCTCATAATGTAAAGATAAGCGTCTAAAAGCGCAGAAGAGGGTCTAAATCGGCATCTACAAGCTAGGCCTTTTAGACTTGCAATTGTTGTTTAGTCAAGCTCCTGCCTGGACTGAACGGCTGCATTTTTGTGAGACGGGCAAGCACAAAAGCTTATAAGCTTCTGAATGAGCTCAAGATAAGCTACCAACAGCCAAGCATATCAGCTTCTTAATGCATGCATTGAAATGAATTCGCTGCAAATATGGTTATTGCTGTTGAAGCAATATACAATAACATGCAAAGAAATGGTCAGGGGAAGTTAGGAACGCTAACGCTCATTTCCCACTAGACACAAAAAAGTATTATGCTGCCCACTCAAAAAATTCCCAAAAGAAGTATAATGTTCTCCTCTTAATTGCTTGTAACTTAGCAATGTTTGTCTATGTGGATGAAGTCAAGTTCTGGTTGTTTGCTGCATTTCATTAGCAATTCGACATTTGTGTTGTTGACAATATTGCATTTTTGCTCATTTTTCGTGTTGCGTTATTAAATAACTGAGGTTCATGCAATTCACTTCTAATGCTCTTTCCAGCGCTGTAGATATCTTGAATAGCGTGTTTCAGAACTGCAGTCCAGTGCGATTTAAATATTACATTAACTTCCCCTACAAGCAGTAAAATTATGTCGTTTTTCTTTTCGGTGTGTGCGTGTGCGCGTGTGCGTGTGCGTGTGCGCGTGTGCGTGTGCGTGTGCGCGTGCGCGTGCGCGTGCGCGTGCGTGTGTGTGTGTGTGTGTGTGTGTGTGTGTGTGTGTGTGTGTGTGTGTGTGTGTGTGTGTGTGTGTGTGTGTGTGTGTGTGTGTGTGTGTGTGTGTGTGTGTGTGTGTGTGTGTGTGTGTGTGTGTGTGTGTGTGTGTAAAGGGGGAGGGGAATCTCTCAAGGGCGCGACTTGATCACTCGCAATATGTTTTTTTTTAATAGACTCATGGGCTTGTTCAGTCGTTTCCTTTCGCAGTGCACACGCCCATTCTCAATGATTCCTCTTTTATTAAACTCATTAAATAACTCTTCACATCTGACGTTGTTTTAAACAACAAATTAATCTTTTTTTTTTTTACATTGCTATATACGGGAGTGCGAGAGTGCCGATTTGAAGCTATGTTCCACTCCATACCTCGAAAGTGAGACATTAAGAAAAGCACTTCTAATTAGGCGACGACGGAGGCCGTTTATTTGTAGTTTGTGTTCAAAATATCGTTTGACGCGAGTAGCCAGACTTCATGCACTGCATTAACAGGCTGTCAAGGATAGCAGATTTCTGCCTGTAATGGAGGCAATCTGAGCAGCGCAGCAGTAAACGTGACATCCAAAGCGTTACCTTCTAAAGCCCTGAAAGAACATACTAAAAAACACTGGCCAGGGAGTGAAGCAAGAAACAGTGCTTGTGGGAAACCCGACGGCTCTTACACTGGTTTCACAGCATTAATTGGTGAATTTCGCATAACACAAACGCGTTCTCTATGGTAATGCGTCGCTTCGAAGCCAAAGCTATCGCAATGTAGTCATAATTTACTGCAACCATGTACAGTGCAACGGCAGCACGCAAAAGCTACGTGTGTGCTGGCCGCTCCATCCTTTCGCGCCGCGTGTAGCAGACGACGCGCCCGGCAAGGAGCAAGAGAAGGGGCTTTAAGCAAGAGTTGACTGCAGCGCCGCTAGTTCTTGCGACCGCCACTTGAGACACAAATTCCGCAGAGCGCAGTATGGTGATAGTGGCCGCGGGGCTAAACGATCTCCTAAATGGTGACGCTGCAGGAGTGGTGGAAAGTTTAGCTAAGGGAGTTGACGATATTAGGGAGATAGCACAGTAAGCGCAGTTAGTTGTATGCACAGTACCGGAGGTGCTAGGATCGAACGGAAAGCTGGAAAAGGACGTAGTGGCAGTTAATCAGGACATAAGAAAGTTAAGCCTGGAGAAGCGTTTCGAAGTGGTTGAAGTAAACTGGGAGGTGCATAAAGCAGGTTTTGGTAGGGCTTTTCAGCGAGATGGCATTCATTTTAACAGAAGGGTGGGAGCAGAGATCGGCTGGCGCCTGGCAGGCAGGGCTGTAGCTTTTTTAGGGGTTCCGCGAGGACTCCGTGCACAGAGGTAGTTAGAAGTGAAGCAGAAGAAAGTGTAATAACGGAGGCTGAGCCCCCCAAAGTGGCAAATAGTAGATCGAGAAGGAAAAGTACAAAAAAGAAATTTAACACTAGGATCAGCTACATAAACATGCAAGGTGGTAGAAAAAGAGCGAAATGGCTAGAGATAGAACAGCAGTTGAAGGATGACAAAATAGGTGTGTACGCTCTATGCAAGACTCATCTCAGGGATCTAGAAGATCCGCCGTTTATAGAAAGCTACGCCTGGGAAGTGTGAAGCAGAACGAAAGCGGGAAAAAAGGGTGGATGGGTAGGTATGTTGATACACCAGGGAACAAATTGGAAAAGAATAAAATCATTTTGTAAAGAACATATCTGGGTATCGGGAACAATTGCCGGGATAAGGACATGGCTAGGGGTAGTTTATTTAGGAACAGGACACCAATGCAGGCAAGAAAAGAATCTTGTTGAATGTCTCAGTGACGATATAAGCCAGTTTGGAGACGGGGTTAATATTATTTTGCTGGGGGACATGAACGGCCACATCAAAGGCCTGGATGGATACACGGATTGCAACGGGAAGCTAATGCTAGATTTCTATGAGTGACACGATCTAGTTACAGTAAATAGAGAAGCAAAATGCGAAGGCCAAATCACGTGGGAATTCCGCAACAGGCAGACGACCATTGAATACTGTCTAATGTGGCAGAGAAGTTATAGCAAGGTAACAAAAATGGAAATATACGAAGAAGGGGAGTGTAGTCTGGGAAGTGATCATAAACGTATTAGTCTGCAGATGGGGCCCTTGATAAAAAGAGAAATGGAACTTAGACAAAAAGTAAACGCAAAATTAAACGACGATCAAATAGCGCAGATAGCAGCACACATAGAGGAAGCGATAGAGAAAAGCCCCATGGAAGACTGGGATTGTGAACAGGTAGAACTACTCATAAGGAGGAAAATTAAGGAGATTAAGTAGCAAACCGCTGGAATGGAAAGAGGAAGCCACGGAGCTGGTGGAATAAGGAAGTCAGGGAAGCTATTGAACAACGACGGGCTGCTTCAAGGGAACACCGAGTGGTAAAGAAAGCACAGGTACCTCAGGAGGAAATCGACCAAAACTGGGAATCATATCGACAAAAAAAAACTTGAGGTGCAGGCCCTCGTCCAAAGTAAAATAAAGCAGTCCACCGATCGCTGGATGGCTGACATGTACGATGCCTCTAGAGGCGGAGCAAGAAAATTCTGAAACCATATAAGCTGGCTAGGGAAAAAGAATCAAATATAGCAGGATCGGATTCAAGATTGATTCAACGCTATGTCACACAATTGAGTCTGAAACCCATATCGTGAAATGGCGGACGTAGGACATGTTACTTTAGAAAAACTTGTAAAGGAGTTTGGCGGTCAGACAAGTGGTGATCTTCGCTGTTTTCACTTAAATGCGCAGTCTATATTCAACAAAGTTGCGGAATTAGAATCTTTGTTTGATAAACTTGAGAACTGTTTTGATATCTTGACGATAACAGAAATATGGCAGACAAGCAGTTTCGACACCTTTGATCTACCTAACATGAAAACTTTCTCTGTTAATAGAACAACTCGTCGGGGTGGTGGTGTGTCTGTTTTCGTGAGCTGTTTTTTGCAGCCTTCATTGCTGTGTGAATTCTCTTGTGTTAAAAATGATTATGAGATTGTTTGCTTGCAATTGAAAGACACTATAATTGCCACTTGTTACCGCCCTCCGGATGGTTCTCTGAATTCTTTGTGTTTCTAGGCAATATTTTTTCATTTGTCAACAAAAATAGGTATAACGTGGTACTTGCCGGAGATTTTAATGTCAATATGAACAGCAAAAGTACGAAAAAAACAGATTTTGAAAATGTGTTACTATCGAATGGCTGCACAAATCACATTGTTTCTGCCACGCGACTAACGATGTCCACACAAACAATTCTAGACTTAGTAATTACTAATTACGATGCCAGCCTTGTCAGCGCCGGTGTTCTTACTTATCCTGTTAGTGACCACTTGCCTGTAGTTTGTAGTATTACGAGCAGCACTCGGAAAAAACCCCAGCCTAAAGCCAGTTACACAAACCCTCCTGGAAGCTTTTTTTCAAGACCTGAATACAATCTGCTGGAACAACGTCCATCAGGCAACAGACGCGAATGTAGCATATGATACCTTCTTAAGTTTGTTTCTTTCGGTTTATCAACGATACTTTGTTTTCAAACGCCGTACGTACAATAAGAGAGGTAGAAAACCCTGGGTAACAAAGGACCTAACGAATAAGATTGAGAAGAAAGAACGTCTGTTTAAAAATTTATTCGTTATCGTGCAGAATCTGACCTCGCTGCTTTCAAGAGATTCCGCAATGATTTAAATAAGAAACTAAAGAAAGCACGAAACATTTACTATCAGAATCTGTTCGGTTCTAGTGTAAAGCGCAGAGACTTGTGGAATAACTTAAATGTACAGATGGGCCGGAATGAGAAAAAGGGTGTAGTTGAAGAAATCCTTCATGAAGGACAGACGGTAAACGGGGAAGAAATGGTGAACATTTTGAATGATTACTTTGTTTACAGAGACTTTGCAACGAACCAGACAAGATCATACCAAACTTTAGGGCACGAAAACACTAATACATTGTATTTCGAACCCACAGATTCAGATGAATTGAGTTCTGCCTTTATGAGTTTAAATAATTCTCATAGTGTTGATGCCGACGGCATACAAATAAGACCTGTAAAGTATGTGATGGATATAATCAACCCCATTCTAGCGCATGTTTTTAATATTTGCATTTCAACAGCTGTGTTCCCTACAAGAATGCACGTCGCCCGCGTGATTGCGTTGTATAAAAAAGGCGATAAGAGTGACGTATCAAACTATAGGCCTGTGTCAATCCTTCCAGTCTTTTCCAAAGGCCTTGAGAAAGTTATTCTTCATCGAATATTACCCTTCTTTAAAAAATATAACATATTAACTACCTCACAATAAAGCTTTAGAGCTGGCGCTGTTGGATCATAAGGAATATATTCTAAAGAATTTTGAAGATGAGCACATTGTTATAGGAACTTTTGTTGACTTCAGTCAGGCATTAGATTATATAGCTCACAGTATTCTTTTCGAAAAACTTATTCACTGTGGTATACGCGGTCTTGTTCTAACCTTGTTAAAGAGCTACCTATCTAATAGATTTCAGTATGTTGACATCAACGGTTTCACTTCGCGCAGAAAACAGATAGTCTCTGGAATTCCACAAGGCAGCATTTTAGGCCCTGTCTTATTTAATTTATATATTAATGATATTGTACAGATTTGCTCAGATACTAAGTTTATTATATACGCTGACGATACGACGCCAAACGATTGAGCGACTTGATGGCGATTACACCTGGCCCTTGGATCATTATAGGAGACTACCGTTCACCACATGATGTGGGAAAGTGTTCGAATGAACCTCAAGGGAAGAAAACTTGTGTCCTTCGCCTCTGATCATGACCTGCAATGTCTTAAAACCGACCTTTATTCGAGGGGCAACTTAGAGCAGCTGTCTTGATTTAGCTTTCATGTCTCGATGCCTTACGAACAACGTCCACTGGTTTGCAGATATAGAAACACACGGAAGTGACTCTCATTCCTACATATGTGATCATTAATGGCCTTTCCACGTCCAAGTCTGTCCCACGAATACGCCACATCGATTGGTCGGCATTTCAAGCACTAATGGAAGATGCTTGCACAGCAGGCCTCTCTGCAAGTATTGAAGAGAAAATTAAGGAGGCCATGATAAACGCGACGTCTTTCTTCACCCCACTGCCTACCTACACAGAGTTTGATACGGAATTACAGTGCCTGCGAGCATTGCGACGGAGGGCAGAGCGCAGATACCGACGCACGAAGCCGCGCCTCGACCTCAGAGATGCGAGGCGCCTGCAAAAGAAAATTCAGCGCCGAATTCAAGCCCTGCAGGAAAAACGTTGGCGGTCATTCTGTGAAACGCTTGATCCCCGCAAGCCTTTATCACGCATCTGGAATGTCGTTCGTGGTCTCCGAACATCCCCTAAACAGCTCTACCCATTCAAATCTGTCGCACTCTATCAAAGACGTAGTGAGGTCGAGGTAGCAGAAGATTTCTGCGCTAGGGTAGCAGGCCAATTGACTCCAACGGCAACGCTACATTTCAACGATGTTCCAGCTTCACGGGATTCACGAATGGACCTTCCCTTCTCCGTGGAAGAACTTGACGCTGCACTGGCTTCTTGCAGACGGTCATCATCGCCGGGTCCCGACGGTGTAACATACACTGCGCTTGGAAATCTTGGACAAGAAGCTAGGCACGCTCTTTTGGAATACCTATAACAACAAATCATGGAGTGAGGGTAGAGTTCCAGACGAGTGGAAGTGCAGTCGTTTAGTTCCGCTCCTGAAACCTGGCAAATCGCCTCTGGACTTGACATCATATCGTCCAATTGCACTGGCTATAGTTGCGTTGATAAAGTACTGGAAAGAACGCTGCTAACACGTATTGAGTGGTACCTGGAGCACTACCGCATATATCCGGATATAATGTCAGGGTTTCGACGTGGACGCTCTTCAATTGACAACGTGGTGGACATGGTATCATCTGTACAACGACAAAACATTTTGAAGCGCTTACCCGCGGCGTTGTTCCTGGATATAAAGAGCGCATATGACAACGTCACTCACCAGGCCATTTTGGACGCTCTGGGAGCTGCCGAGCTCGGTGGTCGTGTTTTTTGCTGGATACGCAGTTATATATCCATCAGATCTCACTTTATGCAGACTGAGGATGGCCCAACATCTCATTTCACTTCCAGTGGAGTACCACAGGGTGGAGTACTAAGCCCAACACTCTTCAATCTTACTCTTGTCGGGCTTGTTGACTTAACACCACTGTCGGCACAACTTTCAATATATGCGGACGACATCTGTATATGGGCATCAGGAGTTACGTGCCCACAGGTTAGAGCGAGGCTTCAAAAGGCGGCAAGTATTGTTGCGGCCTACCTCCACCTGCACGGTCTGCCGATATCAACTGAAAAGTGTTCGCTAATTGAATTTATACGCAAGAGCATGACATCTTATACCGCACGCATTGATGGTTAAGCAACACTCTACGAAAGCAGCCATCGGTTTCTGGGAGTGATCATCGACAGAAATCTTTCGTGGACTCCCCATATTTCATTCATGAAAAATAGGCTGAGAGCATTTGCTCACATACCTGCCTTTATATGAGGAAAATCATGGCGAGCGTCCATGCGGTCGATGCTCCAGCTGTACCATGCATTAGTTATGGGATTTTTGCGGTACAGCTTACCTGCACATGGAAATGTCAGGAAAACCAACTTAAGAATTCTACAGAGCGTTCAAGTTTAAGCTCTGCGAACCTCCCTGGGATTGCCGAAATGTGCCTCTACGGCTGCTACCATTTTGATTGCTCAGGAGCATCCCATATCTACCTACCTAACAGTTGACACCCTGAGGGCACATTTTCAACACATCACCCGGGTTCATCGTCATCATTTGGCCAGTCTTCCTGTTACTAGGCCGCGTACATCGTTTACAGAGATCGTTTATGCGCATCGCGCTATTCTGCCATCCCAGTTTACACCCGCAACTAGACCGTCCTCTCCACTGTGGAGCCTGCATCAACCACTCGTGCTTCTTTCAATACCCGGCACCAGGAAGAAGGTCGAGCTATCGCCGAAAGAACTAAAACAAATCACTCTTGAATACTTCCATGAGTGCCATGCAAATCGTATGCACGTCTACACCGACGGTTCAGTGAATGCCGTGAGTTCTTCAGGCACTATGGTCATACCCTCAATTAACACAGAAATAAAAGTTAGGACAATCCACCACATTTCTTCAACAGCTGCAGAGCTAACCGCTCTTCGTGTCGCAATTAGGCATATCAGTCAGCAGAGCCCCCAGCGGTGGTCTATTTTCATATTCAAAAGCAGCCCTGCAAGCCTTAAAAGCGGCTTTTTTGCCATGGAGCTCACGAACAACTCGATGTGAAAATGCGACAAATCCATCACTGTGCAAATAATGGAGGGCATGACATCATCTTCCCTGGGCTTCCAGGACACAGCGGCATATCGGGCAATCTTCGGGCGGACGAGGTCGCACGAACAGCCCACCAAGACGGCGATTGTGTGTTGATTCCATTTTCCAGGGCATACGCAGCGGGCAGGCTTCGCGCACTAGCGCGGGAACACACGCTCTCCTTGTGGAATTCTGAACAGTTTGCGAACTGCCGCTTAAAATCCCTGGACCCTGACCTGAAGCTCCGGCTTCCACATAGCCTACCCGATGTGAAGAAACTTTGCTGTGCCGCCTGTAGGTTGGTGTAGCATTCACAAACTCTTATTCTTTTGGGATAGGTATGGCAAATAGCCCTGCATGCACAAACTGCGGGTGCGAAGAGACTATAGGCCACATTCTTTGCGAGTGCCCCACTGAAATTAAGATCCTAGGTCCCTGGCCACTGCAATCGTCTGCGATAAAGGCCTCCCAGGCACTGCTCCGCTTTATGAAAAGCACAGGACTGATCAAAAGGCTATGATTTGTTATGTTACGTGATATGTGGCGTGACATGTATGTGATGTAACTGTACTGTCATCACCCATTCCACTCTCACCCACAACTTTTATACCCATATACCCCTCTCCCCTAGTGCAGGGTAGCAAACCAGTTCCTTTACCGGTTAACCTCACTGCCTTTCCTCATGTTCCTCCTCCTCCGACGACGATACGAGTGCCCTAGTAACGTCACGTTCTGAAGAGGAAGGAATTACTGTATGTATGTATGTATGTATGTATGTATGTATGTATGTATGTATGTATGTATGTATGTATGTATGTATGTATGTATGTATGTATGTATGTATGTATGTATGTATGTATGTATGTATGTATGTATGTATGTATGTATGTATGCATGCATGCATGCATGCATGCATGCATGTATGCATGTATGTATGTATGTATGTATGTATGTATGTATGTATGTATGTATGTATGTATGTATGTATGTATGTATGTATGTATGTATGTATGTATGTACGTACGTACGTACGTACGTACGTACGTACGTACGTACGTACGTACGCACGCACGCACGCATGCATGCATGCATGCATGCATGTATGTATGTATGTATGTATGTATGTATGTATGTATGTATGTATGTATGTATGTATGTATGTATGTATGTATGTATGTATGTATGTATGTATGTATGTATGTATGTATGTATGTATGTATGTATGTATGTATGTATGTATGTAAGATAACGAGGGAAATTGTTTAAAGGGAGACAACGCAGTGAACTACATTACATAAGTTATAGCCGAGCCATTTAAGAGCGAAACAACAGGAAACAACACAAGGTAGCAGAATACAAAGCAGCTTATAACTGACCAATCTAAACTTGAAAAAGGCAGAAAAAAATATTCATAAAAACACATCTACAGGAATAGATGGAATTCCGATCAAGCTGCAGGATTGATGAACTTGGTTCAAAAAGTAAGGAAACGTTGTTAAAAGCTTTGGAAACAGTCTTAACGAATAAACAAATTCTGGACAGCTGGCGGCAGAGTAAAATTAATTGGATTTATAAAGGGAAAGGAGAAAGGATGCGCATAAAATCCTACAGGTTGATTACCATAACATCTGTTATGTACATGTTGGCCATGCAGGCGGTGAAACTGAAAGTGCTAGCATGGGTAGAAAGTAAAAAGATATTCGGAGAACTTCAAAACGGCTTTAGGAATTGTAGGAGCTTAGATGATAGCCTGTTTGTGCTTACCCAATGCATCGAAATATCTAGAGTGGAAAATAGACCTTTGTATTTGGCCTTCCTGGACATAAACCGAGTGTACGACAACGTAAACAGGGAACTCCTGTGGAACATATTAAAAGAAGAAGGTATCGGTTATGAGATAATAGAGTTTCTACAGAAAATATACCGGGATAACAAAGAAATTACATGGGAAGGGATAAGAAGTAGGGAAGATGTCAAAGTATGCAAAGGATTAAGACAAGGCTGTCTATCACCACTGCTGTTCATGCTTTATATGATAAACCTGGAATGGAGGATACAAGAAAGTAACCTAGGTTTTAACCTGTCATATAGATTAGGTGGAAAGGCGGTAGAGCAGCGCCTCCCTGGTATGATGTATGCAGACGATATTGTGCTGCTAGCTGAGAGTCTGGAAGAATTGCAAACTCTAGTTAAGTATTGCGGAGATGAAAGGGACGCTCTAGGCTTCAGTTTTAGCGCAGTTAAGTCGGGTCTGATGATTTTCAACGGCTCAACTGATCAGGGTCTTGAAATATAAGGCCATGAAATACCCAGAGTAGCAGAATATAAATATCTGGGGGTATTGTTAAACGAAGGATTGACGTACATTGGAAAGCATGAGCAATCACTTAAGGCCAAAGGGCGAAGGAATGCCAGGATAATGAAGCATAAGGCATTGTGGGGATACAATAGGTATGAGGTTTTGAGGGGTATTTGGAAAGGAATTATGGTGTCCGGAGTTACTTTCGGAAATGCGGTTTTGTGCCTAAAACCAGAGGTACAGTCGACATTAGAAATAAATCAGAGAGCCGTTGGACGATTAGCACTAGGTGCCCACGGCAAAACCACAAATGAGGCGGTACAGACAGATATGGGCTGGGGCTCTTTCGAAGTACGAGAAGCTCAGAGTAAAATATTATATGATGAAAGCCTGAGGAAATTGGACAGTAACAGATGGGCAGCTAAAGTATTTAAATACATATACTTAAAAAGCGTTGACTCATAATGGAGGAAAAGAACTAGGAAACTAACTAGTGAGTATGCTAGTCACAAGGACGGAGAAATGAAGAGCGTTAAGCAACAGGTGAAAAACATAGAAGGTAAAAATTGGATAAATTCGATGGAAAAGAAACAGAGTGTGGAATTATACCGAAAGTGGAAAAGGCAGATCAGGAAGGAAGCTTTCTTTGATAACTCAAGAGGCAGTGCCCTACTTTTTGAAGCTAGATCAGGATGCCATAGAACACGCAGATACAAAAAGAAATTTAACAATGAAGTTGACGCATATGTGCTGTATGTGGTAACTCCAGTGAAACAACTGACCATATTATACTCGAATGTAATGGTAGCCATCTGGAAGTTGATGCAGGCGCAGTCACTGTTCCTGAATATCTGGGGTTTAGAGATACCAGTGGCCGGGTGAATAAACAGGCGGTGGAAGCTAGCAAAAAAACGACTGGAAGATTGGAGGCTTAAAAGCAGAGTAGTGACATAATGTTAGTAATGTAGAAACAAAAATTTAGTAAATAGAATGACGGCATAGTTAACCATTCTAAAACAATAATTAAGATATTTGGAGAAAAATGAGCATGATAGCTACTGCTACCACCCCGTTTCAAAGGGGACACTCCTATATTTCAGCTGTGAAACTGAGTTTGTTCTAGCTAGTAACGTTGAGGATATGTTTCGCCGCGGCGCCCGGCTTAGGGTGGTGCCATCATTTGTGAGGGCACTTGCTCGTACATTGCGGCGGTCTGATGTTTTTTTCGCTGCTATCTGCATGAAATATTTGCACATAGCGGTAAATATTAAGTGATGCATTTTAAACAGCTCGTTCGGTAGAGAAGCCGTCGGCATAGTAGAAATAGTAGTAGTAGTAGTTGTATTATACTGAACTACGTGCTGGAAATAATCGGGGGCCGCGTAAAAAATCGTATCATGGTAATTTGTGGTTCTAGTGATTGATGATTGATTGGTGTATGATAGGCCATGACGAGTTAAAAAGTGTAATTAATTAATGTATAAAAAGTAAAAAAAATGAAAAATGGCGTTCAAAGGTGTCAAAATGCTCAGAATGTAAAGCCAATGCTTGATGATGGTAAATAAGAAAATTTAGAGCACGTAATTAATGAATCAGTTATGTGATGTAATTAAGATAGTGAGAGACCGGAAAGCGTGGCGTGACATGGTCCATAGGGTCACGAAGAGTCGGACACAACTGAACGACTGAACTGAACTGAATTATTGAATCAAATAATTGAATTAACAAACAATTAGGCACCAAAAAGGGGTTTCAAAGGTGTGAAAATGCTGATTATGAAAAACCAATTCTCGATGAGGCTAATTAAGAAGTTTAGACTTTGTAATTGAACATTTAAGTAATTGAAATAACTGGAAAATTGAAAACTTCGAAAATGGGGTTCAAAGGTGTGGATGTGGTCCGAAAGAGAAGCCTATGCTTGGTGATGCTAATATAAAGATAATTAATTATATTTACCTAATTTAATTCATTTTCATTAAGGATTGTAATATTCTCAATATTGAAAATTAATAAATAGGATTTAAAAGGTGTCAAAACGCACAGAATGAAAATCGGATGCTTGCTGATGCTAATTAATAGATGTATCATCATCATCATCAGCCTGATTATACCCACTGCAGGGCGAAGGCCTCTCCCATATTTCTCCACTTAACCCGGTTCTGTGCTAGCTGCATCCACTTGACCCCTGCGAACTTCTTAATCTCATCCGCCCACCTAACTTTCTGCCGCCCCCTGCTACGCTTTCCTTCCCTTGGAATCCAGTATGGAGCTTATCATAGGAGGTTGCGGCCAATTACTGCACCAGGGTGGCCAACTCCTGTTCTGGTGAGGGAGTGCGTTGCCGGAGGTGTTCACCGGCATCAGGTCGCACCCCAAACCTGTTTATGCAATTCCATCAACACGCGGATTTTTTTTTAGATGTATAGATGTATAGTGTGTAACTAATCAATTAATTGAAATAATTTGAAAAATAAGAACTTGAAAAAAGGAGGTTGAAAGGAGTCAAATTGCTCAGAATGGAGAGCCAATGTTTGCTGATGCTAAGCATCGATTTAGAAAAAATAAAACAAAAAATGCACTCCGAATTCAACCTTCTCAGAATGGAAACCCAATGTAGGCTGATGCTATGTATCAGTCTTTCAAAAATTAAAGAAAGTAAAATAATAAAAGCAATAAAGTAAGTTAGTGTAACACATTGCCCAAGTGTGTGAAAATCCCTTAATGGTGCTGCTTCACAAAGCTATAATATATATGTGTGGAGCATATACTGAGGTCAGCATTCAGTGACCCCCCCTCCCCCCATGACTCGTACTTATAACTATGCCTCGTGACTTGTTGCAAAAATGGAACAAAGCACGGCTCAGCAACGTACAGCCTCACAAAATTTTAACTGGCTTGCGTGACGCCGCATCTTTTGTGATTGTTAGCTTTGCAGAAAGCTAACATCCGAAGAGCCCAAGTATAAGCAGAGACTCACCGAGCCTTAGCTTAATCTTAACTTTCCAGCATGTTTTATTCGCCCTAAGGAGGAGAGCAGAAAAGGCGGCAGTCACACACGCCAGTTAAATATTTGGACGATTGTACTGTGATGTGTAGAACCTGTAGAAAGAAACGCTACTATCTTTTGTAGTCTAGTCATGACTAATAATTCGTAGTCGTCATGCAAAGCAGCATGACCCAGCACTTTAAAAACTAGCCCACTGCGGGCGGTGGAGCGTGTACAACATTACGCATTGCCATGACTCATGATCCGTAGTCGCAATGCAAATTAGCAGTATTCAGCGCCTTTCAAAGTCATCATCAGCCTGAATATACCCACAGCAGGGCAAAGGCCTCGCTCATATCGCTCCAATTAACCCTGTGCTGTCCATCTTATCACTGCAAACTGTGTAATCTGGTCCGCTCACCTCACATTTTGCCGTCCTTCGTTACGCTTGCGTTCGCTTGAAATCCAGTCTGCTACCCTTAATTAAGGAGCTGGTTGTTCTCTTGACTTCTCATTACATGTCGACCAAAATGTCATTACTCGCGTCTGTTCCCTGATCCACCTGCACGCTTCTTATCTGTTAACATACCTACCATTTTCCATTCTATACCGTTCTGTGTTGTCCTCAGTTAGTGGAACTCTTTACGTTAGACTGCACATTTCTGCCCCAGATATGAGTACCGTAAGTTGCAGGTGTTGTATACTTTCTTCTTGAGGATGCAGGTAGCTGTCATTCATGTTCTGAGAATATGCTTGCCAAATACATTCTACCCAAATCTGTTTCTCATAGTAAATCCTTTTCGTAGTCCTGACCTGCTGCCATTCCTTGTCGTTAGCAGACATATTCCCTTATAATACAGCGCATCGCTACCTATTTTAAATTGTTGCTCGTTTCCGAGGTTGTTGAGCATTACCTCCGCATATTAATTATTTTCTGCTTATTAATTTTAGGACCGCCCGCCATGGTTTAAGTTATTCATCATTATTTGCAATTTTGCCCAGAGTTACATAGCAAGGCAAATACCATCAGCAAATCACATATTGCTGAAGTATTCTCCGCAACAACCCTGCTCCCGATTTTCAACCCAGATGTCATGTACTACTTCGCCTAAGCAAGATAGAACGAGAGGAAGAAGACTGTTTACACGGTATGAAGGAGCACTGAACAAGGGTAAATGCTTGCAATGTCGAAAGCAGGTAATTGTTAATTTAGGCACCTAGCTTTAGTGAGCCTTGAACGGCCGAGCAGTTTGGTGACGTTCGCAACTCGCGCGGTAACACAAGCTCGCTATTGGGTGCACAAGTTATTTGATAAAAACAAAAACAAAACAGAAACGCTTGCAAGCGACCACGAACATTCTCCTTACAAGCAGGTTCTGAGAATTCCTGCGCAGAGTCAAAACAACGTGGAGCAGAGCGGCAGCTCAATTTAGAGTGCGCATCCCCAACGTTCGGCCTGACCCGAGAGATGAAAATGCGTGGATGCTTCGCGTAAAAGTACAGTGATCAGTACAAGTAGGGCATACAAGCGCTCGTGTGTGTTTCGTTCTTTTTTGTCCTTGTCTTCTTTGCGCTACGTTTCCTGAAATGCGAATGCACCAACTCGCCCAATTCAGCATTCTTGTGCATACAAGTGTCCCGCTTCCCTGTTAGCCCAACCTGACCAAAGTAGACTGGAATACATGAAGCGAAAATATTTTCTCTGGAGCCTATACTGTCGTTTCTCTCGCCTTATGGTATGCATGACCTCATAATATGTTTTTTTTATCCTTTTAATCAGTACCACCATTAGCATGCATTTGTGGCCAACGACTATTAAGATTAACGCGTTATGAGCATTTGAGATGACGTTGATTTCAGCTCATTATATTCCCAGTTATCGCAAAATATAGACAATGCGGGCGGTAGATCACAGTTTCAGCATGCATGCACTCTTTTTCTAATGCTGCTGGACAATGCTACTGCCCCTAGGCACGGAAAATGTCCCATTGCTCTGACTGGACCGTTCTGAACTGGTAAACAGCTTTCCAAACGCGCGTGCGTCCAATGAACACACTTCTAGAAGCGTGCGCTAGTGTTCACTTTATGCGATAACAAAGGCAACACGTCAGCGAATGACACCCCCATTAAAAATGTTCATGCGTTATTTAAAGGCTGCAATACTGAAAAAACAAAGACACGTAAGTTGATTAATACATCAGCAAAGCCAAATTCTCCTACCTCAGCCTCGTTCTACATCCGTGAAACCACACTCGATGGCAGATGCCGCGGCAGGCAAAAATCATTCCCTTCCTTTTTGAATTAGTAACAAATAACCTTATACTACCACTATTTTGATACGTTTATTTCTCGACTGCGGGTGCGAAGTAGGCACCATAGCATCTGCGAACATGTTAACTCTGGAAATTGAGTTCTTTTATTTATATGAGTAGAGGTATTAGCGCTTACGTTTTTTTATATATCACAGCTGTCGAAATGTGGCAGCTGGTCTTAAAAAACCGTGACTCGTTTTAATGTAAAAGCATTATATGCCTCATTAGCACAAAAGCCGCCCGCACTTGACCACTTAGGGCATAAAATTAGAATGACGTTACTGCCCGGTGCACGATGTCATAGCGCATGTAATATGATATGAATATTTGTGAATGACCAAAGGTGACATTCCACGACCTGGTAAGACATTAAGTATGTATAACCACGTCATCACTTACAACTCGGTCATAATGAAATTTAACATTGCTCAGCAGTTTACAATATACCGCACAGTAAGGTGTGAATGAACCTGTACAAACATTATACATAGTCACATATGATTATGTCAAAATGGCAAGTGGCTGTTAGTCTTATCTGGTAGCATGACATAGCACTTTAGCCTGATGCAAGGCGTTGAGTCTGTAAAACATTACCTAGTCATGACTGATAGTCATAATCATGACTTATGGCCCGCAGCAATAATGCAACGTAGCATGAGCCAGCACTTTACAATGTAGTGTGCTGTAATATGTGAAGCATATATAAATATTATAGTCATGACTCAGAGGTACATTACTCGTGACTTGCAGTTATATTGCAAGGTAGCATGACTAAAAATTTTACAAAGTATATTGCAAAGTGTAAAGTCTGCAAAACCATTATCTATAATCATGACTGATAGTCATTATCATGATTCATGGCTCTTAGTCACATACTAGATAGCATGACTCAGCACTTAAAATAGCCTACTGTAGTGTGCAAAATCTAATCATGACTCAGTCACAGACATGATATTTTTATTAGCTACAATAAACTGTTTGGGCAGTTATAGACAAAGGCTGCCACGAGCATACTGTAATCAGACTACTTGGTGTAGCCAAAAGTACAAATAGTAATCACAATAACTAATTAATGGCTAATAACTAAGACCCGAAATTAGTGTTCTGGAATATACCGCACAAAAGCTATCCTGTGATATATGACTTGATGTAACTTAAAGTTCAAGCATTAACTAGTTAACAGTTCTTAATTAAAACCGGTAATTAGTGTACTGGAAACATACTCGCTATAAGCTGTCCAATGATATATAACTTCATGCTATAACCTGAAGTTCAATATTTAATCAATGTTAATTAAATAACGACAGTTAACAAAGACCGGTAATTAGAGCACTCCGATCGTGAAACATAACTTATTCTGGGATATATGCCTTGACGTTGTAGCCTTAAGTTCAAGTGTTAATCATAATTATCTAATTAACGGCAATTACCACGATTGATAATTAGTTTATTGCAATTATAATGGATATGAGCTATCCTGTGATAAATGACTTGACGTAGCCAAAATTTCAAGTGTTAATCACTATTATCAGTATCAATTATCACAGTCAGTATCTAATATTAACTAAAATTTAAATGTAATAACCATTAACTAGTTGACAGTTCTTAACTAAACCGGCAATTAGTGTAGTGGAAATTGCTCTGATAAGTTACCCAATGATATATGACTTGATACCATAGTCTGAATAAATCTTTAATCAGCTAATTAAAAAGCGGCAATTAAAAAAGACCGGCAATTAGTGATTTTCAGTCGTACAATATAAGCTATTCTATGATATGACATGACATTGTAGTCATAGGTTCAACTGTTAATCACAATTATTCAGCGGCGACTAACTAAAATTAACTAAAGTTCAAATGTTAATCACAATTAACTAGTTAAAAATTCTTAACGAAACCGGAAATTAGTGCAGTGCAAATATGCTCTGCATAAGCTATCCAATGATATATGACTTTATGCTATAATCTGAAGTTAAATATTTAATCACAGTTCACTGAATAACGGTAATTAGCAAAGACATGCAATTAGTGTATTGGAATTGTGATGGATATAAGCTATCCTGTAATATATTGTCACGCACTTCCCGCGGTCCTTATTGAAGGAAGATGAGGTTTGGCGGAATAAGCAGAAGAGGACGAGGAAGCTGAGTCTGTCCGCTGTGGTGTGCTACTAATCTCCAGTGCATTCTAACATCTGTGTAAATAAACCTCCTAACAAGTTTGGTGGAGTTTGCGGGCTGCAGATCACCACGGAACCTCTCCTACTTCGCCGAAGCAGGATTGCTGGGCTACCCCCACTACGGACGGAGATGGCGCAAGCATATGGTTCAATGCAGCCCACGCCAGCAGCTCAACCGACCACCGCACAACCTTATCGGGAACCACGTCACTTCTATGGCAAGCCCGGGGAAGACGTGGATGACTGGCTCACCCACTAAAATCGGTTGAGCAAATACAACCGCTGGGATGCGAATGCGAAGTTGGCGAATGCGGTATTTTTTCTTGAAGAAACTGCGCTAACATGGTTTGACAATCATGAAGCATCCCTTACCACATGGGATCGCTTCATGGAAAAAATGAGAGCGGGATTTGGCGATGCTGATGCTCGAAAAAAGAGCGCCGAACAGACTCTGGCTCAACGAGCGCAAGTACATGGAGAGACCTGCACAACTTACATAGAAGTCCTCAAGCTGTGCAGAAAAATTGATGCTCGGATGACTGAAGAAGGCAGAGTGGGTCACCTCCTCAAATGAATAGCGCAAGACGTGTACAACTTTCTTATCTGCAAGGACGATTTGAATACCACCGCTGATGTAACACGACACTGCCGCACGTTTGAATGTTTGAAGCGACGCCGTATCATTCCGAAGTTTGGTCGGTTGCCTAATGTCACAACTGTCGCCAGTGAATGTGTCGGAAACGACAAGCATGGCAGATATAGTTCGACAGATCGTCCGCGAAGAGCTCCGGAGGCATCAATATATTGGGGGCCACGTCAGACCCATCTACAGTGGCACCTCTTCGTCAGACATAGCCCATCGTCTACCTATTATGCTCCCTCTGTTACGTCTCATTCGGACACCCGATGCTCTGCTGCTCATCGCCCGAACATCCAGTCTCTCACCATCAACACCTACAACAGCGAGCACTCTCGTCATCCTCGTCGGCTACATCCAGAACATGAAGCGTTTAATCCAAGCGACGATGAGCCTTATTCATCGACCTTATTCAGCCGCCAGTGCATTATGCCTGTGGAATGATCGGCCACATTTCGCGTTTTAGCCGCAACCGCCGTCCGTACCAGCAGTATCGCCGACAGTGGGTGAACTCCCGTACAAGGTTTCCTGTTGACAATGATGATTCATATAGAAGAACACCTCGCCGGAGTGAGTACAGAGCAACAGCTAGCCGACAAGAACGCAGAATGGCGCTGAACCGAAACGAATCACTGGCCTCTGACCGTAGCTTGACACCACCATCTCGGCGCCTACGACGCTCCCCTTCTCCCCGATGACGGTCGCCACCTCCGGGAAACTAGTGAGTGCGGCCGATGGAGGTGAGGTCGCAGATGATTCTAGCTTACCTATGCCTATGCCCGTTTCGATGTCAAAGAACCGAATTGAAGTGTTTTTGGACGGTGTAAGTGCTATGGCGTTGTTGGACACAGGTGCAACCATTTCTATTATAACTCTCGCTTTTAAAAACTGCCTTGGTCGTAAAATTATGTTTGCTTGGGATAGTGCGACAACATTGTGTGGTGTTGGTGGCGAACCGCTTAACCCACTCGGAGTCTGTTCCGTGGATCTTGTTACCGCCGGCCACACATTCCGAACTGAATTCGCTGTACTTGCTCGATCAACACATGACGTAATTCTTGGACTCGATTTCCTAGAACAATGTGGGGTCACTCTTGACTTTCGCAACGGAGACATTTCTGTGAGCACTCGAATTGAATCTGCTTTGCTTGAAAATTCGCGGACCAATCCTAGCACGCTTTCGGTTTCGGACGACATAGTCATTCCTGCAATGTCAGCAGAGTTTATACAAGTTGTTACTTCAAGCTGTGCCAGTGATGCGTTCGACGCTGTGGTTGAACCACTCACCCTCAACTGCGCGAAGAAGAGTATTCTGATTCACTGCTGCGTCATCTCAGTCATGAATGGCCATTCTTCTTTGTGGACGACTAACTGCTCTAACGAACCTGTTGTATTACCACGTGGTCTAAAACTTGCCAACTTTGACGAAGACAGTTTTAAATCAGTGGCCATGCTCAGCACAGACAATTCCCAGCCTACCGCATGCTCAGAAGTAGATGAGACAAAATTTCTTGCCATAATTAACAAATCCTTGCCAACAAGTGACCGTCGCAGTTTAGTGGAAGTTCTGGCGAAACATACTGCGACTTTCGATTTCTCTCGGAACTCGCCACCACGGATTCCCGTTTCCCGTACTCAGCACCGAATCAATACTTGGACTGCTGCTCCAATCCGTCAGAAGTCTTATCGTGTATCCCAATTAGAGCGCCAAACAATCGAAGAACAAGTTCCTGATATGCTGCATAAGGGCATCATTCAGGAATCGTCTAGTCCGTGGGCTGCCCCTAGGATTCTAGTCAAAGAAAGATGGCACATGGCGATTTTGTGTTATCAACGGCTGAACACTGTTACCAAGAAGGACGTGTATCCCCTGCCACGTATTGATGACGCCATTGATTGCTTACATTCCGCCTCCTATTTTTCCTCAGTTGACCTGCGATCAAGCTATTGGTAGATCCCCATGCACCCGGAAGATAAAGAAAAGACTGCATTCATCACCCCAGACGGGCTGTATGAATTTAATGTGATGCCGTTTGGATTATATAACGCTCCAGCCACGTTCGAAAATTCATGGATACAGTTTTGTGCGGACTGAAGTGGCACATTTGTATGTGTTATTTGGACGATGTAGTGATATTCGGGACTACTTTTCATGAACACAACAGTCGATTAGAGATTGTCTTGGAGTGTATTGAGAAAGCTGGTCTGGTACTCAATTCCAAGAAATGTCGTTTTGAAGAACGCCAAACTGTGGTACTTGGACATCTCATAGACAAGGATGGAATCAGGCCTGATCCGAAAAAGATCGAAGCTATCACTTGTTTTAAACCGCCGAAATCGTTAAAACAGCTCAGGAGGGTTTGGGGGCTTTGCTCCTATTTTCGACATATTGTTCCGAAGTTTGCTGACCTAGCATATCCCCTTCCTTGTCTTCTGCAAAAAGATGCGCCTTTCAAGTGGACTGCCGATTGTGACTCCGCCTTTCGTGAGTTCAAATTTATTTTGACATCAGGACCACTACTACGCCACTTCTGTCCATCAGCTCCAACAGAACTTCACACTGACGCCAGCGCAGTTGGAATTGGTGCTGTGCTCATACAGCGCCACAATGGCGATGAACATGTTGCATATGCAAGCCGTTCTTTGAGCAAGGCTGAGCGTAATTACACAGTAACTGAACAGAAATGCTTAACTGTTGTATTCGGTGTACAACGTTTTAGGTCATATCTTTATGGATGTGCATTTAAAATTATGACGGACCACCATTTCTTATGTTGGCTTGTAAACCTTCGTGACCCCTGTGGACGCGGCCTTGCGCGGTGGGGTTTGCGCCTTCAAGAATTCAATTTTACTGCGTCTTTTAAGAGTGATCGTAAACACGGTGATGCTGACTGCCTGTCACGGTTGCCACTTGAAACTACTGATTGCGACAACGAAGTCTTGGATGAACATATAGCTGCTACCTCTACAAGTTTCCCCGATGTTGGCGAATTCAAGATTGCGCAGCGGAACGACAACTAGTTGGCGCCGCTTTTTGATGCAGCAAGTTCCCGAAACCCTAAGACCTCATTCTGCATTCGTGAGGGTGTACTATACAGGAAGAACAAGCGGGAATTGACCTCCTAGGACCGTTTCCCGTTCCTCTAACGGAAACCGCTGGGTCATAGTGTGCGTAGACTACCTCACGCGGTACTGTGAAATTGCTGCTATACCGTGAGCCACTGCTTCTGATGTCTCGGCGTTCCTCCTACGGTCCATCATTCTTCGACATGGGCCTCCTCTTGTGTTAATAAGCGAACGTGGTCGACAGTTTACGCAAGAAGTTGTAAAAGAACATCTTCGCCTCTGCTCATCCAATTTTCGCCATTCAACTCTTTACCACCCTCAAACAAACGGTCTTACCGAACGCACCAATCGGACACTTAGCAATATGCTCGCAATGTATGTCGACTCCCGCCACAAAAACTGGGATGAAGTCCTTCCGTTTATAGCATACGCATTTAACACTGCTAAGCAAGAAACGACAGGCTACAGTCCGTTTTTTCTTCTTTATGCACGACCTCCACGAAGCACTTTGGACACGTCTCTGCCTTTCTCACTCCCTGCTGAAACTTCACTAGCGCATACTCTCTCTTTGGCTGAAGAAGCTCGTCGACTCGCTAGACTTCGCACTCTAGCCTCCCAGGAACGATACAAGCAACGCTACGACAAGCGTCATCAAGATGCCCCGGCTGACTTGGTGTGGCTTTGGACGCCGTTGCGTAAGCGCGGCTTGTCCTAGAAACTGTTGCACCACTATACTGGCCCTTTCGTTGTACTGGAACGCCTCAGCGCAGTAAACTTTGTAGTCACTCGCCTGACCACCCAAGGGCTTCGTTCTCGGAAGACTCAAGTAGTGGCCACGTGGCCCGCATGAAGCCCTTCTATCAACGTGACGAACCTTGACTCGCCCGGTGGGCATTGTCTACGAAGGGGGCAGTGTCACGCACTTCCCGCGGTCCTTATTGAAGGAAGATGAGGTTTGGCGTAATAAGTAGAAGAGGACGAGGATCTGTCCGCTGTGGTGTGCTACCAATCTCCAGCGCATCCTAACATCTGTGTAAATAAACCTAGCGACAATATGACTTGACGTAGCCTAAATTTCAAGTGTTAATCACAATTAACTAATTAACGGTGATTAACTAACGTTAACTAAACTGAAGTTCAAATATTAATCATCATTAACTAGTTAACAGTTCTTAACGAAACCGGTAATTAGTGTAGTCCAAACGTGCCCTTTATAAGCTATCCAATGATATATGACTTGATTCTATAGTCTGAAGTTAAACTTTTAATCATAGTTAATTACATAACGGCTATAACAAATACCAGCAATTAGTGCATTGCAATCGCGCTACCTACAAGCTATCCTGTGATATATGACATGGCGTTCTAGCCTAAATTTATAGTGTTAACCACAATTATCTAATTAACAATGATTGACTAACATTAACTAAACTGAAGTTCAAATGTTAATCATTAACTAGTTAACAATTCTTAACTAAACCGGCAATTAGTGTAGTGCAAACGGGCTCTGTATAAGCTATCAAATATATCACTTGGTGCTATAGTCTGAAGTTAAACGTTTATTCATAGTTAATTAAATAACGACAATTAACAAATACCGGCAATAAGTGTATTGTAGTCATGCCAGATATAAGCTATCCTCTGATATATGACTTGGCGTTGTAGGATAAAGTTCAAGTGATAATCACAATTTACTAATTAACGGTGATTCACTAAAATTAACTAAAGGAGAGTTCAAATGTTAATCTCAGTTAACTAGTTCATCATCATCATCATCATCATCATCATCATCATCATCATCATCATCATCATCATCAGCCTCACTATACCCACTGCAGGGCGAAGTCCTCTCCCATATTTCTCCAATTAACCCGGTTCTGTGCTAGCTGCATCCACTTGACCCCTGCGAACGTCTTAACCTCATCCGCCCAAATAACTTTCTGCCGCCCCCTGCTACGCTTTCCTTCCTTTGGAATCCAGTTCGTTACCCTAAGCGACCATCGGGTATCCTCTCTTCGCACTACATGTCCTGCCCATGCCCATTTCTTTTTCTTAATTTCCGCTAGAATGACAGTCATTTCAGTTATTTCTCTGACCCACTCCGCGCGCTTCCTATCTCTTAATGTTACCCCTACCATTTTTCGTTCCATAGCCCTCTGCGTTGTCCTCAGCTTAAGTAGAACCCTCTTGGTTAGCCTCCACGTTTCAGCCCCATAGGTGAGTACAGGTAAGATGCAACTGTTGTATACTTTCCTCTTGAGCGATACCGGTAAACTTCTGGTCATAATCTGCGAGTGCTTGCCAAATGCGCTCCATCCCAATCTTATTCTTCCTGTTATTTCCTTTTCATGGTCCGTATCTACGGTTACTACCTGTCAAGTAGACATATTCGCCTACTACTTCCAGTGCTTCGCTACCTAACGTAAACTGCTGTTCTTCCCGGGGCTGTTGAACATTGATTTAGTATTCTGCATATTGATTTTCAAGCCTACCTTTCTACTTTTCCTGTCTTGGTCACTAATCAATCTTTGCAGTTCATCTCCTGAGTTACTTAGCAAGGCAATATCATCAGTAAATCGCAGATTACTGAGGTATTCTAAATCTACCCTTATCCCTAACTGCTCCCATTCCCAGTCTCTGAATACCTCCTCTAAGCAAGCTGTGAATAGTACTGGGGAGATTGTGTCTCCTTGCCTAACACCTTTCTTTATGGGAATTTTGTTACTTTCTTCATGCAGAACTATGGTTGCTGTGCAGCCACTATATTTACCTTCCAGCACTTTCACGTATGGCTCATCTACGCCCTGATTTCGCAATGTCTGCATCACCGCCGAGGTTTCTACTGAGTAAAATGCTTTTTTCGTAATCAATGAATGCTATGTATAAGGGCTGGTTCTATCACCTGGTTGATGGTTTGGATATGATCGATAGTAGAGTACCGTTTCCGAAACCCTGCTTGATCCTTTGCTTGATTGCAGTCTAAGGTTGTCCTGATTCTATTAGCGATTACCTTAGTAAATACTTTATAGGTAACAGACAGTAAGCTGATTGGTCTGTAACTTTTAAGGTCATCAGCGTCCCATTTCTTATGAATGAGGATAATGTTTGCGTTCTTCCATGGTTCCGGTACCGTCGATGTCGCCAGGCATTGCGTATACAGAGTAGCCAGGTTTTCTTGCACGATATCCCCTGCGTCCTTCAACAAATCTATAGTTATTTGATCCTCTCCAGCTGCTTTCCCAATTTTCATAGTTTTCATTGCTTGCTTAACCTCGTCCTTCGTCACTGGTGGAACGTATGACTGTTTTTCCCTACCGCCAATATCATTACGGTCCTGAATACTTTGGCTACTGTAGAGATCAGTATAGAACTCCTCGGCTACTTTGACTATCTTGTCCATATTCGTCATGACGTTGCCCGCTTTGTACTTTATCGCATACATCTGATTTTTGCCTATGCCTAATTTCTTCTTCCCCGCTTTAAGGCTTCCCCCGTTACGTACGTGATCATCGTTGCATAATGGATATTGGTTGGCAGTACTGTCGGGATATATCATACACCAAAACTTTTTAGGGTTGGATTTTAGAAGGGCAGGTAGGTTACGACAAAAATATTTGTTCTTTGGGGCCCGAAGGGCCGAACATTAAGATTTCAGACAATCGCTGTATTTTTTCCAAGCCTCCGGTGTAGATACCAATTTAGCCTTTCTGTACAAACATTTTTTTTTTTTTGTTTCGATGACGACGAAGAGATCTATTGAAACATGGATTTGTTTTATCATTTGAGATAGAAACCAAGCGAACATATTTGCAAGAGAACATATTAAACATCATATTCTTATAAAGCACTCAGTTCTGTTCGACAGACCTGTGCGCAAATGAGGGCAAGAACGTTCGAATAAAAATATCGTTAAGTGCAATATTCATATCATTATAATTGGCTCCATTGTAACCGCGAATTTTCCTGGATGCAAGACCTTTAAATGCTAATGGGACATTAAGTTGTAGATGGATGAGCTTATGATCACTAAAGCCGTCAAGGAGTACGACTTTGTTAACCGTTTCAGGAGCATTGCAGAAGGCTAAATCTAAAATGTTTGAACCGCGAGTGGGTAGATTAATCACCTGAAAGAAATTAGTCTAACATAGTGTTGATAAGCTCGGTTGAGGCGTGGCACGATGATGACAAAAGTAACCAATCTATCAGAGGAAAGTTGAAGTCAGCAAGCAGGTAAATGAGTTCAGCTGGGCATTTAAGAATAGCTGAAGTAATACTGCTATGGAGTTCGGTAATGAATGAATGAGCTGAATTTGGCACACGGTAGCAGACACCAACAGTACCTTCACCGATGCTAATGTACAAGCAGCCCAGACTATTTCGAGCGAAGAGCCGGTATTAATGTGGAATGAATGTAATGCTTTTTTCATGGCGATAAGGACACCACCACCTCTTTTACCAGAGCGATCAGAGCGATATATGCTATAATTAACTTTACTGGGGAAAATTTAGTTAACCGCGACGTCTGGGTGCAACCACGTTTCTGTTAGTGCAACAATATCACTATCAGTATCATCTATAAATGAGCGCACCTCTTCACGCTTAGACGGCAGGCTTCGGATCTTAGTAAACGATATTGATAACCGTGGACTGGGGCAACATGAGCTTGGCACAGCTTTTTTGAAAAAGCTGTTGCTGAGCTATCTGGTTGATAGCTCAGACATACTAGTTACGCAAAATTTTGTATTATCGCGTACAACAAACAGCATTGCGAATGCCACACGACATCATAAAGATATTGTTTTATTTAAAAAGTGGCAAAGTTTTAACGTATGCGAGTCGATGGCACACGGTGCGCAAATCTCACACAATAATCGGCGTAAAGCCGCGAAATGACACCGCACGTTGGCGAGCTTAGCACACGCGCATTAAGAAAATATCATTCTAATGAGTTCCTATCCCGTAACACAATGCATGGCGCTAAAATCAACACGTGCATCGCAGAGACATTCGAGCTCTTCGTTCAGAGAAATTATCGCAAGTGCCAAAAAATATATGTGGTTAATGGAGTTACACAGCATTATGCCGGAATATATAGTAGCGAGGTGCTAGATGTAGTAACGAAATACGTCTACTTACGACGGATTGTGACCGCATATCCAGGTCACGAAACGTACGTAAATAACTAGGATCAGAATGGGACGAGTACTTTCGGAAAGTACCATCGGATCATGAATTATAGGTCACCAGCAGTGGCATAAATACGTGAACATTTCAGATTGTACTCGTAAGTTACTATGGCGTCATTTTGATTATGAAAATTTATTTCGTCGTGTTTTTTTTTTTTTTTTCAAGTAAATCAGATGGGATAAGTTAAATGAGAACGTCGTTAACTTTTAATGCAAGGACGATGAGCTAAAACTCCTTTACCCACTATAATAACCGTAGGTACACGTTAACGATCCAAAAACATAATCTGACTTTATTTGTCTTGTTTTGTTTTTTTTCTAAATCTAGCCTTACATACGAAGATCGGCGCTGCAAATATTTAAGAATGTAAACACCTCGTTAAAGGGGTGTTCAAAGCAGCGTCCAATGCGTTCCAGATTCTGATGATATTAAACCAAGCGGGGGACAACATTGCCATATATGGCGACTTAATGGGCATTAAGTGACAGTCGCACTTACCATTTTGACGCCTGCGGGTGGAGAACTTTGATCTGGCACGCAGAGCTGAAGCTGGCTGACACACGGTGCAGCGCCGATGACATCTCACTGCGTAGATTGGCAGAAAGTGCAGCTGATGCAGTTTATAATGCCATGAAAACAGTAACCAGCACTGGTTGGCGACGTTCGGATGAACTTCTTGCACAGACACAACACTGTCGATTGACGATTGCAGTGGACAGGCGAGCGTGCAGCATGGCATAGATTCCGAGGCCTCGGCATTTGCATGGTTTGAACACTTCGCAACTGCAGGGACTTAGAAGAGAGGCGAGGAATGTTCTGCTAGTCTGGTTAGTCCTAGGCGGAGTTGAAACGTTCGGAATCAAATAGCGTAACCTGGCCAGGGTCGGGAATGCAAAGCTGTGCTTCGGCTGCTCCGTAGCATTCTGCAGGGCTTAGGCCTAGTCTCGGCAAATCTCAACTGGTCCCTGATGAAGCACGTGCCGCTATCTTGTATCTTAATCAGCAAACGCCTCTGCTGAAGCATTTGATATCTTTGGAAGCCATCGATTGTGTGAACGCAACTGATAGTATCTTCACGTAACGAGACCTTTTTGAACACTTCATTGTTATCAGAACAGCATCATGAGTGAACGAAAGCATTGAGTAGACGCTCAAAGCGAGCGATGAATTAAGTATACCAATTTTCAATGTGAGCTGTAGCTAGGACGAACATGCTCTGCTGATATTTTATAGAGGTGCTCAATGATTTTTTTTTTTTTTGATGGCGCATGTAGAGACGCACATAGCAAGAGAAACTACGGGTGAGAACGAAGGAATTCAGGTGGGATTTGTACCTCGGGCTCCCCTTAATGTTCGGATTTAATCTCGTTTTGTACCGGAGTCCGCCACAAAACTGTATGTACTACACAAGAGTTGGGGGAGGGGGGTGCCGAAATAAACGTCATAGCAATCATACACATCCTTCCCGGCACTCTAAACAAACTCACATCAGTAGGTCAATAGATGGGATCAGATGAGTAGATGATTGGCAGTAATGTAACTTGAGAAATAAAAATAAATAAATTGGTTCACAGGAAGGGAAAGGCGCAGTAACTGTCACACTTGCTCTGTGGACACCCGAACCGCGCCGTAAGGGAAGGGAGGAAGGTGGGAATGAAAGTGGAAAGAGAGAAAGAGGAGCCGTAGTGGAGGGCTACGGAGTAATTTCGACCACCTGGGGATCTTTAACGTGCGCTGACATCGCACAGCACACGACGCCTCTTCGTTTCGCCTCCATCGAAACGCAGCCGCCGCGGTCGGGTTCGAACCCGGGAACTCCGGCACAGTAGTCGGGCGTCTTACCACTGCACCACCCCGGCGGGGCAACTTGAGAAACTACCAGTTTGATTATTTTGGAATGGCGCTGATGACGATACAGCAGGTCGGAAGGAAATCAAAGCTGCTGGCTATCAACGTGCAGCGCATTTTTGCAGAGTCGTACTTAGACGACGATGATAATGATGATGCACCTTTTATGTCTAAATTGAAGTTGAGTGGGAGGATTGTAGAGCAGATCAGGTTGGAATGCTGGCAGAAGTCGACTCGCGTACTAGCCGGACTCGCTTGTACTTTGTGCTAGGCTTTTCACCAGTCAGGGCCGCCTCCCACACGTAGTATAGATGACGGTCACTACAAGACTGCAAGCTTGTTTGCATAGCCCCATGATATACGGAAAAGTGTGGTACAAGCGCCACAACAGGGGAGAGCCAGCGGTATCGGTTTGGGCGAAACTAGAACCGAAATATAACAACTTTCAAAAGGTGTTCGTGTTATCCTCAGCCAATAGCTTATGCGGTTTCTCGTTATATGCTGGCGGTTTTAACATTATTCTTTAGGCCAGATTTTAGAGCCGCTCTCGCGTACAGTCATTTTCTGCTGACTATAGTGCACCGCCATCCGGATCTGTCTCTCTGGGGACCGCGGGACTGCGGAATATCCGAGGCCCCGCCTGCACCGCGATTTGCCAGCATTCGGGCGCTGTAAAATATTTTCAAATATATTTTTACCGTACCATTGTGTTGCTGCAAGGTTATTTGCGTTATCCAAAATTAAAAATTAAGTGTCCCTTTCAACGAGTGATATTTGTGATTGATGTCATTCGCGCAGTGTCACACTGTGGAATTCAGTTACACTCGAACCAAAAGGCGCTGGCCCTGTGGTGAGTGTGGTGCGTGACCTACGTCACTGGCTTCGGCCGGGCGAGTGTGTAGTCTCTGGGGATACGCATGAATCTCCTGCCCAATTGTAGCGGCTTTTTCATGGGCCCGACAGGAGTGAGTTGAGTTGAATTATCGGGTCGAGAACCGGGTACCGGGTTCATGTAAACCCCGTCGGGTCGGGTCGAGGAGACGACCGGCCGAGTCTAGTCAATTCCCGTGCAGGGAGTGGATTGACTAGAGTTGACCCCGCTGCAGGAAGCATGTAAACGTTGTCGGGTTGAGTAGGGGCACAGTGGGAGAGTAGAGCAGTACGGAAAACGCTACAAATCCGTGGGGGGAAAGCCGGAATCGGGTGCCGTCTTCTAGTTCTTCGCCTCGACGCGAGGTGTTGCCATTATCGCCGCTCGTCCAGAGCCGGTTCTGCGCTCGTCGGGTCGAGTCCATGTAAACCCTGTAGGGTTAAGCACACTCAACTCTCCAACTCGATCCTCCGCTGTCGGTCCATGCAGACAGGGCTTTTATGGCCCACGTAGTTATCGTGCGATATTACACTCGCGCTATTAGTGAGCATGGTGAGAAAAGGGCACACGGTCAACCCCCACTGCCACCCAATCTCCCGCAGCGACGCCGCCGCGGTTTTCAGACCTATTTCCCCCCGGCATGATCCATAGTCTGAAACGAGCGCGCCTCCCGTAATTCTTTATCTTTCCGCGGGTAATCACACACGCGCGTGCCTCAGGCATCCTGCCGAGGAAACCGCTGCCGTCGCTTGAGCCATCCGGTCATCGCAGACACGCCAGGTGAACAGAACATTCCTCTCACCTTTCCGCGTGTGCTTCCTCAGGTGGAACCAACGCAGTCTCCAGCGATGCTTTCATTTCTGCTGGCGTAAAGAATCCCGTTACAGCCGGTGCCGGAGCGGCAGTTGTACATTCTGCCTTAACCTCACCCACAACCAAGTATATCGTTGCAGCCACGGCACTCCTTGCCTCGCTACTATAGTTATACATAGAATAACCAGGTAGCACTCCGCAATAAACAATAGTTGAACCATATGCCGTGGCCAGAGTGAATCACTGCATAACCACAAGTACCACAACCAGCTACACCACCAGCTGAACCTAGGCGTAGCCACAGTTATTGCTTTCGCAATTACCAGGCTTAACCAAGCTAAGCCATTACCAATTTTTTATCTGTTGTAGGCTGTCATTGCACCCGCCATCGCTTCGGTGGTAGTGGACGACGGCTGTTGCGGAACGCGTCTTTCCCTCCCTCTTCTTTTTTCTTCTCTATTTTCTCATCGAGGCAGCAGAGGTGGCTCAGCGACAGAGCCAGTAGCAGGCCCGTGCATTTTCGTTTCCTTCTTCCTACAGCCACAGCAACAACAACAACAACAGGGGAAGCTAGATTTCCCTTCCTATAAAGCAATCAATCAATCAATCAGTGGAAGCTAGAGGTGTCCCGCCGAGGTGGTGCAGTGGTAAGACGCCCGACTACTGTGCCGGAGTACCCGGGTTCGAACCCGACCTCGGCGGCTGCGTTTCGATGGAGGCGAAACGAAGTTGCGTCCGTGTGCTGTGCAATGTCAGCGCACGTTAAAGATCCCCAGGTGGTCGAAATTACTATATAGCCCTCCACTATGGCTCCCTTTTCTCTCTTTCCACTTTCACTACCACCTTCATCCCTTCCCTTACGGTGCGGTTCAGATGTCCACAGACCAACTGTGACAGACACTGCGTCTTTCCCTTTACGTGAACCAATAATAATAATAATAATAATAATAATAATAATAATAATAATAATAATAATAATAATAATAATAATAATAATAATAATAATAATAATAATAATAATAATAATAATAATAATATTATTATTATTATTATTATCATTATTATTATTATTATTATTATTATTATTATTATTATTATTATTATTATTATTATTATTATTATTATTATTGTTATTATTATTATTATTATTATTATTATTATTATTGTAAAGAAAACAAAGAACGGAAAACGCTGCGGCATCGCCATCCCCATCGCTTGTCTCCGGCGCCCATTTCTCGCGCTGAAGCTGTGTCCTGCGGCTGGAAATTCGACCCTGCTGTGCCCGAATTAATATATATATATATATATATATATATATATATATATATATATATATATATATATATATATATATATATATATATATATATATATATATATATATATATATATATATATACATTGTAAAATAGGTATTGGGCTCTGATATGTTCAGCGCCTATTGCTGAAGAGAATGACGACAAGCATGTTCAACGCGCGTGACGGGCAGGAAAAAAAAACGACAACGAAGCTCGCTTCGACGCTCGTACGTGTGCTGACACGTCTCACGACTGATCGCAGAACGTTCTATTGACTGTTGACGACGTATCGCCCAGGTCAAGGTCTTCTACAACAAGTGGTAGAGGTGCTGGGTGTTCCCCTCAACCTGCAGCTTCGCAGCCGAGCTTTGCCTACCACTTCCGCGATGCCTGAGACCGCCAGCCAACCGCCAACCCCATCGCCTGTCATCTGTCCCGGTGCAGCGCGTCAGCGCTACCCAGCCATCTTCAGCGGCACTGATGACACGGATGTAGAAGACTGGTTGGCGTCGTATGAATGCGTAAGTGCGTACAACAAGTGGGACGACACCGTGAAGCTCACAAACGTCATTTTCTATTTGAGCGACGTTGCCAATTTATGGTTTCGCAACCATGAGAGTGACATTTCTACCTGGACGGCTCTCAAGACCAGCCTGACCGAAGTTTTTGGCCGTCCCGCTATACGTAAGCTTCGCGCCGAGCAATGCTTGCGAAGTCGGGTACCACAAACCGGCGAAAACTTCACCAGTTTCATAGAAGATTTCGTAGACCTGTGTAAGCGCGTAAACCCTACTATGAGCGACGCCGAGAAGATCGGACACCTTATGGAAGGCATTGACGATGACGCCTTCCAGATGCTCGTCGCCAAAAACCCCCAAACTGTGTCCGACGTTATAAACTTCTGCCAAAGCTTCGATGAGCTGCGCAAGAGGCGGCTTTCCACACGACGTGCTGGCCTTCAGCAGGCCACTCTTTCCAGCTTGGCTCTCTCCGGGGACGGTGCCCAGGACCATCAGTCGCTAATTCAGCACATTCAACAATTTTTTTCGCGAGGAAGTCGCACGCCAGCTTTCCTTGTCCGCCTTCACTTGCCCGCCAGCACCTGCGCCTGCGCCGCCGCTCACTCCCACTCTTCAGCGTGTCATACAAAAGCAGGTCGCTGAAGTTCTGCCTTCACCTCCTCAGCAGCCGCTGGTGGCGGCTCCTCTCACGTACGCTGATGTTTTGGTGCGGCCACCACCCCCTGTCGCCCCTGTGTACAGCCGGCCTCCCCTCCTATACGAGCCTCAGGGACGCCAGCAAAATGAGCAATCTACAATCCCCCCTTATCGTCCAGTTCTCCGCCGTCGACCACAGCCACGCCCTTCCAACCCTTGGCGCACACAAGACAACCGACCTATCTGCTACGCCTGTGGAGTCGCCGGCCATGTGGCTCGTTTGTGCCGCAATCGTGGCCCTCGTCCCTACGACTATACACGTGAGCCAATGTACAATCTTCCTCCGTCCCCCTCGCCTGTGTTCCCTGAGCCTCCTCCGCAGTCCTCTTCAAGTTACGATCGCCGCTCCCACCGCTCGCCTTCTCCTGGCCGTCGTTCCCGTTCTCCGATGCTCCGCCGCCAATCAGCCGTTAACACGAAAAACTAACGGCCGCAGTTCCGGGGGCAAGAACTGCGCCATTAGGGACCAACTCAAGACCTGTTCACGTACCAGCCAACATCTTTACCATATTCATCGAGGGAGTTCCTGTCGAAGCACTTGTAGACACTGGTGCAGCCGTTTCTGTTCTTAATTATGCCCTCTGTCGCAAACTCAAAAAGGTGATGACGCCGCTTCCTGCAATTTCTCTTCGCACAGCCAGCGCACAGGACATTCGCCGCTTCCTGCAATTTCTCTTCGCACAGCCAGCGCTCAGGACATTCGACCATTAGCCGCCTGCACCGCCCGCCTTGTTATCGACGACGTTCAATACACAATAGAATTCCTCTTCCTCGCCCGCTCATCACACGACGTTATCCTTGGTTGGGACTTCCTCTCCAATCATAACGCCATAATAGACTGCGCCCGTGCTCAACTTGAGTTATCACCCCTCAGTGACACTTTTTTCGACACACCCTCTGCTGCTGCAGCTACCGTGCACATCGCTGAGGACACCGACGTTCCGCCTTTCTCCTCAGTGCTTGTGCCTCTTTATTGTGCTGCTCTTTCCGACGCCACTGTTATCTACACACCTTCGTTACGATGCGCTGACCAAAAATCCGTGTTGCTGCCCCATGCTGTGCTGACGTACAATTCTTCGCAACTCAAGTGCTATTTTTGTTTGTAACCCGTGCCCCTGCCCTACCACTTTACTTCGTGGCCAGTCACTGGGTAGTGCTGCTTTGCTCGATTCCACGCCCACCTATCCCTTTGGCGATACCATCGCCAGCCTTCACATCAGCGCCATAACACCTATTCCTGTCGTCACTCCATGATCCCTCAAAGTTTTCCACCGGTCCATCGACGCTGGCCTGATGCCCTTACAACGAGCCCAGCTTGTCGCCATCCTACAACGTTTCGCGGCTTCGTTCGACTCTCAGCAACATTCGTTGGGGCGCACAACTACCGTTACTCACCGTATTGATACCGGCACCCATTCCCCTTTGCGCCAGCGTCCGTACCGTGTTTCAGCCGCCTAGCGCCTCATTATTGACGAACAGGTGACCGACATGCTCCAGCGCAACGTAATCCAATCGTCGCACAGCCCCTGGGCGTCTCCGGTCGTCCTGGTCAAGAAAAAAGACGGTTCCATCTGATTCTGTATAGATTACCGCCGACTGAACAAGATAACGCGCAAGGACGTTTATCCTCTCCCTCGTATCGACGACGCCCTTGACTGCCTGCAGGGAGCTGAGTTCTTCAATAGACCTGCGTTCCGGCTACTGGCAGGTGCCGATGGCAGAGGCCGATCGCCCAAAAACCGCTTTCGTCACACCCGATGGGCTCTATGAGTTTAATGTCATGCCATGTCACGTCATATATATATATATATATATATATATATATATATATATATATATATATATATATATATATATATATATATATATATATATATATATATATATATATATATATTGTGGGATTCGGGCTTGCTGCGGCTGCCCTTTGCGCGGCCGCCGCCCGCTTCCCAGTTGTTCTCCTCGCTCCCTTTCTCCCGCCTGAGGCGGCGGAGAGAGGCTCGGACGACTTGTCACTGTCGTTCGGGCCACAGCTCCGCCCTGGCGTCTCAGTGGCTGTTCTCATTGGCACCTTTTGGCGGGAACACAGCACCGCTTCGACGGCCACGCTTGCGCGACCGTCCGAGCGGAGCTCAAGGAGAGACCCCTCCGAGACATCGCAAGGTGCGTACGCAACTGTTCTTGTCTGCCGGCCTTTGTCCGCGCAGAGCAGTGTGTACTCGAGTTCGTCCGCTCCGGGTCGTACCTGAGAGCGCAGCTCGAGCCTGTCGATCGTGATCCAACGATCCGCGACAGGCGTACCTTGCGGTGGTTGCCCACTCTCTCTCAAAGGGACGCTTTGGTCACTGCGAGAGAGAGAGAGATCACAGCACGCCCTTGCGTGCTTGCGGCGCGCACTCCGCGTCACTTCGTGCGCGCAGGGGAGCCTTGCTCCTCGCGCGCTCCCTTGACACGGTGACTGAGTGTGTGTGATGTGCGTTTTGTATATAGGTGTATGTGTGTGCGCGTGTGTATGTGTGTATGTGTGTGCTGCTGGAGGATGGCGCTTCAATAAACGTCTCCTTTGTGAACTTGGAGGTTTGTGTCCTTGCAGCGAAGTGCTCTCCTCCCGGTGGAGGTTGAGTGCGCGCTGCGGTGTTTCAGTGTGCGCGTGGTGACGGCTGATCGGGGGCTTCGGCTCGCGCGACGCTCGAACTCGCGGTGGTTGGTGGCCTATGTCCATGTAGAAACCACAATATATATATATATATATATATATATATATATATATATATATATATATATATATATATATATATATATATATATATATATATATATATATAGTGAAATGTGGATTTAATAATAAAACGCGCTGAAGCTGTGCCCTGCGGCTGGCAATTCGACCCTGGTGTGCCCGAATTACTTACTGGCAGCGCTAGACGTTCAAACCAACTATTAAATCCACATTTCACTATATGTATATATATATATATATATATATATATATATATATATATATATATATAGTAATTCGGGCCCAGCAGGGTCGAATTGCCAGCCGCAGGGCACAACTTCAGCGCGAGAAATGGGCTCCGGAGACAAGCGATGGTGATGGCGATGCCGCAGCGTTTTACTACAATCAATGTCAGTTATTTGTTGTCGTTTTTTTTCTCTTCTATCTACCGTTCTTCTTTTTTTTTTTCTTTCCTGGTGTGCTCAAAAATTATCTCACTGTGTATATAAGTGATGCTACTCATTGTTTGCTTACTTTCCGTGATACTTTTCGTCTCAGTTTCATTTCATGTATTATTTCTTTTTTTGTGTTCTCTCTGTGTGTGTAAACATGTTTGTGCTTTTTCATTTTTGTTTCTTTTTTTTATTTGTGCTGCAGCACAAAGACCACATGGTTGTTCTTGCGCAGATTATATAAAGATTGATTTATTGATTGATTATTATTATTAAGCTAGAGGAAGCTCCGCTATCAAATAAAACTGTTTTCGCGCAGTAATAAATTGTCACTTCCACTACCAAGGTCGTAAGATTACTAATAAATATCCAAAGATAGGAAAAAAATTAAACTTTTGCTGTTTGCTCCTGCTTACTAAGCATTCACTGAGTGCGCACACGTTTATAAACAGTGTTCTGCCGTCGGTCGAGTACCATGTAATGGTACTGGCCGCCGCAGGAAAAAACGACACCAAGACGGACCATTTCTAGAAGGTAACTCTCTCGTCTCTTTTTATTGCACTCTCAAAAAAAAAGGTAATAAAGGAATATGGCAGTTCATTCAATATGCTGCTCCTCAACGACAATGACATCGGGGTGGTGGTGTATGCACTCTTTTTTTTTTCTCACAGAAGTGAAAGGTGTCCACATTATTGCCGCGGCGACAACAACAACAGAAAAGCACTCACAATGTATAAAATCCTGGACTCATAACTCTCATTGCACTAGAAAACGCAAGAGAAAAAAAAAACAGGCATAACAACACACAAAACGTCGTACCATAACAGGCACACTACAAATAAAAGCTATGTGCACGCCTATGAGCGCGCCATATCTACAATGCACCGGAGAGGAATATAGCAATAAGAATAAAAAAGAACATTTGATGTCTTTTTTCGCGGATGGCATGTATGCATGCATCAAATACCGAGAACAATCGGCTCCTATCAGTCGGAGCCAGTCGCATGTGTGTCCTCGTTCTCGGCTTCTTCGTCTCTGTCGTGAACGGTGAATTAAGTTGCGTTTTTAATGCTCGTTTTCTTTTCTTTCTTTTTTTTTAGATTTCAGCGAGCGAAAACCCACAGCTGATGAGATGAAAAAAAAAATGTCCCTGAAGTGGCTTGTTTCCTGATGAAGTCCTGACAAACTCTTATTAGAGTGCCTTTTTTATTTCTAATGGTACCTGTAGTAATGAGTGTGAGCAGCGTCCACACATCAATAATTCTTCGGTGACAGCGATCAGTCAAGTCGTTACTGTCGGGAAGTACTGCGATGTGACGTCAAAAAAATGTCCCTGACGCAAATGGCAAATCACGTGACAAGAAAACCCCTTGACGCCACATTACCTCATGTGGCACCGTTCATGGCTTTTCTTTTCCTGCCCACCATCCGTCTTGACAGCCCGAAATGCACACACGGTAACTGACGTCATAGTAATTGCTGTATGCCACCGTCAGGTTGACGCTTGGTGTCTAAAATTTGAGGGACTAGCTGGCAGGCACAGTGAGGACTAAATTATGACTACACCTTGACTCCTATTGTCAGGACTCCTTCATTGTGGCAAAATGAAATCAATGTGGCCGAGACATTACGCAGTACTTGTGAAGTCTGAGCCGATCGCGAGTCGTAGGAGTCGCCGCCAAACCTGAAGGGCTTCCTCGGGGTTACCGTCCGGCTCATCACGTGTGAAGAGATCGGAAGGCTTAATTACAACGTCACCTCTCGCTAGCTGCATCTGGCTGCCTCTTCCGTTACAAGTATATAGCGCCACGCAGTCCCTAGACAGGATGGCTAGGGAATTTACGGCGCAGCTGGGCTCACAGTAGTGACGTCACAAAAGGTGACCGATGGTTTTGAAGGTACTCAGAGTCTTTGGAGAGTAGACACGGATCGATCGCTCTCGTGCGCTTTGCGTGATATAGCAACACTTTACTGAAACGGCCGCGACCTCAAACGTCGCTGAATGCCTGTGTGCACCAGTGATCATTAACATAAAACATTTGATTTACAGCGCGTATTTGTGTTCCACAATTCGAATATGCAAATGAGCCACGGACACAATAACATTGCGCTAACGTCCACGATAACAACGATAAAAATACAGCCAGCTCTGACACCGTCAAGTGATGTCAAGGTCAGGCGCCATGGCACAATTTCTTTTCGTCGCATCAGGGTCACAACAGTGATGAGAAAATGCCCTGTATTTTGTACGGGCATAACACCGGGGGCGAGGATCTATCGCACAACAACAACAGTAGCAGCAGGCTCAGCAATACAGCAACGATCAAACAGTGGTGTACATACATAGTTGACCAGTTTTGGAAAGAAACGCTGCACACGGGGGCTTTATACGCCTAGCTCATTGATCACGACAGTTTCAAAACTCCCCACACGATCCGACACTCGCATTGGTCCAAAGCTACAAAGAGCCGCGTGTCACGCTTCTCGCGCGAACCAAACTGCTCAGGCCTCCTCAATGCACCGAAGTGAAATCTTAGTGTGCCATCAATCGCTAGGTAGCGCCGCTATCTCAAAGCCTGATTTGAAACCTTGCAGTTTAGCAACTTTCAACTTGAAATGCTTCGCCGAACAGTGATGATACAGTGTTACCAACACTAGTCAAACGCTTCATTCTTTTAAAAAATATATATATACATGCTGCGGAGTCAAAGGCGAACTCCTCTTTAGAGTTCGGTCATTCAAAGAACTGCGTCGCTTTTCATGCACCATACATCTACCTAGAGGGAGACGTGCCGCAGATTCGTATGGGCCGAAACTCTGTCGCGGATCAAGCGCACAGGCTGCGCTGCGACAAGCATGCGTTACGCTCCCGCGACGTCAGACGTGCGCAATGTCCTCCTACGACCAGGTCAACGACGACGACGCATTTGTGGATATGAAACAAGCTCCAATATCCAGGTTCCATCGTGAGTAGTCAGGAGCCGTAATGAGGTCATCGACCACACACGCACGAACACGCGACCGTTCAAGTATGTCCAAAAACCTTGTAATTCACGGCTCGCAACACATCCTACGCACATGTATAGCTTGGAACTATTCAACCGCTACCGCACCACTTTCGCAGCTGTCGGCCAGGCCAAAACCGGCGCTTGCCGCGGGAGACTGCACATCGCCGTGCTACACATAGGGCCGCCATCTTACTACCACAGGAAGAGCGTCGGCGTTGCGCTTACTTCATTAACCTCAGTCGGTGAAGGGAAGGAAGTCACACCTGGCGTCACTGGTGCGTAGTGCGCATTCAATCCTGCCACGCGGCATGCAAATGTGTTCTAGGGCGACCGACAATGTCACTGAGTTCCAACGCACGTTCAATGCCGTCTATTCAACGCGGTCGCTATGAATGCATGCCGCCTCGAAGGCGCTACAGAGAGCTGTTTAGCAAGGTTCTGCACTACGATCTCCCTGGCTTGGCTGCTTTGTCGATCACCACGTGAATTTGTTGAGGCTTACGCAACACAAAAACATCAAATCAGTACCAGACGCTACACAGAGCGGTCGCAATTAACGCCGCCTACACACAGGCGGCAAAAAGTGTTTATGACACTTTCTGCATCCAAAGCAACGGTCTGAGAGAACTTTTAGACATCTGCTAGGCACACTGCACTGCTTCTACCATAATGACAAGGCACGCAAGCCAGCAGATCAGAACGCTTCTACTTCCCACGACTGCCACGAGGTGTCGCGAGGCGCTGAACTCCAAAACTTGCGGAGGGAATTTCGAACGTTCGATACAGTCAAACAAAACGATTATTTCCACCTTATCTATACGGGGAGGAAGAGGAACCTCCAAGGAACCTGCACCAAATGCGGGATAATAGCCAATCAGGATCATCTCATTTGGGAATACCCCAATTCTTCCGGGCATATTGATGGAATCAGAGAGAAAGAAACCTGAGATGCCCTCCTCCGGAGCCGGGCTGCGTATTAGCAAACCATATCCCGTAGGAGCACTCGAGCAGACGACGCTTTCAGCGATTTAAACGGCGATTGTTGCTAAAATATCTCTCTGAACGCAACCTAAAGGTAACATACACTCACTGTAAACAGGGATTGTTGCTGAAAGATGTCTCTGAACGCAATCTAAAGGTAAAATACACTCACCGAGGCAGGAAATGATTATGAGGAAGGTAATTGCTTACTGTAACTGTTGTCATACCGATTGTTACTTAAAGGTGTCTGTAAACGCTACCTAAATGTAACAATCTCACTGAAAGCCGGATACAATTACAGTGAAAGCAATTGCAAAAAAAATATATTCTGAAAACAAAATTATACCACACGAGCCGAACGCATGTTTAAGCGGCATCAGTGAAGAGATGGTTAATGTTATTTCATTGCGCCCACCAAAATGACGGGAACAGTGGCCTTTAAATGTATTCTTATTCGTTCAGACAATATATCCACTATTTGTCGCCTGGTGGCGCTGCTCAGAGGAATCACGCGCCAGAGCGTCGTCTGCTCGAGTGACCCTACGGGATATGGTTTGCTAATGCGCAGCCGGGCTTTGGAGCAGTACGCTCGAGTAATCCGTCTGGCACGGGACCCTTTGCGAAAGACGTCCCCCTGCGGGGCTCCCTCTCCCTTGGAGGCCCCCTATGGTCTTACTGAGGAAGCGGAGGGGCCTCTACATCGACGGCAATACAGTTATCTTGAACTTTCTTAAGGTGGTGGGAAATATTTGGTGCGAACGCAGGAAGCAACTAGTAGATCTGATTTTGAAATGAAGAGGAGAAATTTGCCAAGATGATCTCCAGATTCGTGCAGCATTTGTCGGGACTATTTAGTCTCCTCAAAATTGCAACTTAAAAATATTCCCGCTCAGTTACGCCGAGCTCATTACTGGCAGCCAACAAATGACGTCAGTTGCTTAACGTCCACAACAGCAAATCATGCTAGAGCGCATTGTGTATATATATATATATATATATATATATATATATATATATATATATATATATATATATATATATATATATATATATATCCCATTCCATTCCAGTGAGTGTGCGTTACTTTTCCTTTTGCAATAGTTTATAACACGTTTTTTTTTTTCCTCTGAATGAATTATATTGTGTTCACTTTTTATTTATACTTATCCCATACCCTCGCACAAAGTCGTTATTTCAAAAGCATGGATACTGAACTGCCTGATCCTATTCTCAATCTTCTTAGCAAGAAGGGTATAAAGAAATCATATGTCAAAGCTGTTTGACCACACTGGTTTAAGATTACGTTAACAATTTGTGTGCGTAGGCTTCAGAAAAGGAAGTATAGCATTTTTAGGAATCACAACAGTGTAACTAGAAAATGGGAATGAATTTGCCTCGTAGTGTTTCCTTAAGTTGACACTTTCTGGTATGATGCGATCATGCAAAAATGATGACAGTGCTAAAAACTTTGCGAGCTGAAAACTGCGCCGTACGACCTGATTAGGAAAAGCATCTAATAAGGAATTAATTCACAACAATAATTATGACTTCAATCTTGGGCATCTTTTTAAGGTACAAATTACTTAACTGCTACATTAAATGCTCCCCTCAAACTCCCTAAATCCTCTGGGCGGCGTACATTAGATTACACATGCATGTACATATTTCTCTCTATATATTTATATATCTTTAGCTGATCTGAGTGAGAATATATGAAGATAATGTGACGACTCTGTCAACAGACTAGGCTGGTATTGGGCAGACGGTGATATACATATATTTATATGTGTAATGCTGCAGACAAACAACTCTTAGACTATGCAAATGTACAAACAACTTTTAAGACTTATGAGATGTGGTGGCAAAATAAGAAGACTGACTCCACGAAATGAACGCACGGACGGACTGACTCACGGACGGACCATTTTGTTAAATCATTTTTTCTTCTCTCTCAATGAAATGTCGACTAGGAGCGTGGAAGCAGCCAGAGCTGTTCCACACGAGTTGCTTTACAAGATGATGTGGGCGCCGTTTAATATCAAGTTTTAACGAACTCTATCATACATCCACTCTCGCCTATAGGGGGAGCAAAAACTTAACTGACGGTGCCTGTGAGCTCTTTAAGATACAGAACACCGCGTAAACAAACAAGACAAGAAGAACACTCTGAGAACAGTACGCTATGCGCTAAACCTGTAACCATATTAGAGAAAAAACATTCTTTTCCTTTTCTCAATACCGAAAAAAGTCAACACGTCGTTAACTGAGCGACCAGAGCATCACCTCTTTGAGGTGTGCGTGTCCTGTCGCTGCAACGTCATAAGGTCATGACCACAATCGTTGCCTAGGGGCATGCTGCTATGTAAGTGTTGCTGCGTTGGTGGCGTTGTCATCGAAAGTGTGAATCGCAAGCACCCTCAACTGGCCTTTTCAGTGAAGTGTTTCACAAGGGACTGTCGGCACTTCACGTCATGACCTGTACCAGCGTCACCTGTGCCAACAAGAGACACAACAGAGAATGGATATAGAAGCACATTCTCAGGAGATGTCACTGCCAACAACCTTAACTCATAGTCTTACTCATAGTGTGCAGCATGTCTCAGTCCAGCTATATATAAGCGAACAAACATCCTCCTACTCAGTGGGTGGTAGTCGTAAATGAAGCCTGACATGAAATCGGACATGATGCTGAACATGAAACCAGACATCGAAGTCTACAAAGCTGGTCCTCCCATACCACAAAATACCTAAATATGCGAGCAGACATATAACCATCATTACTTGGTGAGTAAAAACTCAAGTCTGACTCGACAGGAGGTGATACCAGTCGACTGGCATTGCTAAGCGTCACTGATGATATGCTGCCACAATTTCATACACTATCCATGTGCCACGGTGTAGAGCTGGAACTACTAAATTAATTTGACTTCCTCTTTGCTCAATGTTGCCTGTCCATTAAAGGAGCATACAGCCCAAAAACTAGACAGTCATCCCTGTGGAGTCTACTGCGAATTGAATGTTGCCATTTTTATTAACAGGTAGCGTCTCTTAAAAACTGTATCCTTTCTTTGTCACTCACTGCACACCTTCAGAGAGTAGCGAAAATGGCGGGCACATTTACAATCTCTTTGATGTGCATACAGATACTTGCCTTCACGCTAACACACATGCAGTGCCAAACTTATGAGTACATGACCAGTGTATGACCGGGTAGAACTGCACACGATTCCCGCCACTGCGACCGATGGACATATACAGAGGGCGGCAGCAACACTTTTTGTGGTATTTCCACTGTACTGAACGAGCATGCAGATCAGACTCTTGTTGTCCGGGTTTGCATAGCTACGACCTGGAAACGATGCACAATCACGATGACCACGCCAGTTCGCAGCAGCTTACACACGCAGAACCTGCAAACAGATTATGGGCATCTTTTTTTCTTCGCAAATGTCTCTTTGACCTGAACATTCATCGACAACGGCCTTGTGCCAAGTGAGGTAACATCCATTTCACTCAGCCGACTGCGTCGAATTCTCAGTAGCAAAAAAGAGAGAGACAACTTTCCAAAACCACAAGATCTGACGAAAGAGAATAAAAAACAAGAAGTGAAAAATAATGCTTGTTGAGGATGAAACACGGTTCCTGTTCTTGAAGTGCCAACCGTGTTCGGCCTCAGCAAGGGTCGTGTTGTGTTTAACGTCGCGGGCACTGGTTGTCGGAGTCGCGCACCTCCTCACCGCGCGGATATCTACGCACGCACAATCTGATACGAAGCAGTGTCTACAAAAGCACGAATCAATCTTCGACTCAAGGTCATCGCGAGGATGGACGTGCTTTTTTTCACTCGCTCCGAATAATTTAGGTGTCTCTCTCTTTCTCTCAGTCAAAGAAATGCCGGTGTCGTGTAGTGCTTGCTCGTGACGACGGTGGTGCATGGTGGTGGTGGTCCTGGGTGGCGGTGGTAGTGGTGGTGGCGCTGCTAGCGAAGCACACCGCGCGACGAAGTAGTGGTTGTGGTGTCGGTGCAGGCGAGGACGAGAATGTTTGAGAGACTGGGTCCGAGAGACATGAGATAGGGAAGTGATGAGTGGGAGAAAAGGATGGAAGAGAGGGAGAAGCGCGGAAACTGAGGCGCAGCAGATTCACTCACACGCGCACACCACATACGGACACGCACATGTGTCTCAGGTCAAAAGTTTAGGAGTCAAGGGCCGCCACCTGAAACGAGGGTCAAAACCCGTTCACTGAACCACCATCAGCGAAAATAACCGGGAAGAGTGCTTAGCTCTTCTACGCCCTCGAGCTGACATCGTTTGCATACAACTCATCTGTGCCGCGTGGAGGCGACGGGAGATTTCCCCTTGTCGAACGAAGAAGGCGCGTGCCTTGGCTCCTAAACTTTCGGCAACAGCTGTACGCTCGCCCCTCCTCTGAGCGGCGGAGGCGGGGCGGCTATTGTCCGCTATCAGCTGGACGCGGCCCGCTTCTCCAGTTCGCTCAGCGCAACGTCCACGAGGAGGTAGAGGCAGCTGAAAGGATCGTCGTCCACGGGGGACCTCTCGCTGGCACCACAGCCCTTGACGTCCTCGCGGAACCACGGGGACCCTGCTTCCTCTTCTTCGTCGTCCTCCTCTTCGTCGTCTCCTTCTTCGTCGTCACCCTCGTCGTCGTCACCTTCTTCGTCGTCCTCGTCTTCATCCTCATCCCAGGAGGAAGGCGACGGGTCCTCCTTGAGGTCTCGCTCATGGCTCCGCTGCCAGCGCTTGGTCAGCTTGAGTGGTGACCTGGGCGAGCCGATGCTGGCTGGGCCCTCCGAGTCGTCGCTGTTGAGGTCCTCGTCCTTGATGGCTTTGAGAGACGGCGCCGACGAAGCGGGGCTTCCCGCAGTCGCCCCCATGACATCGAAAGGCGACCCGTGATGGCGGTGCGAGGGTGTCAGATGAGGCGGCTGCTGATGATGGTGGTTGCTACTGCCATGATGGACCAATGGAGGCATGGAGGGCGGCGGCAGCGAGGCCTGCGTGAAAGGAAAGAAGTTTAATACGAATTCTAAGCGCAGCTCTTCATTTATTTCGATTTCGCGATATAGATGCTGAGATAAAGAATTTGAGAAAGACGTGTATTTTTGGAGGATCCAAAATTTTATAATAATTTGATATAATATAATAATATAATGATATAATATAGTATAATAATTTTATATAATTTATTTTATTCTTAGGGCTGTACTGGGGGGGGGGGGGTAAAGCGGGCTCCATGCAATAGTTAGAATGTTAGTTAACAAAATATGTTAACTTTTCTGATTTTTGTTCTTGCGGGCGTATTATAACTACAGAATTGGCGCTCGCCTAAATAGTGGACTCTGGTAAAACCTTTCCTATAAAAGAACTTGTAGCGTGCATTACTAGGCACCCAGATAAGTCAGCCTGATAGGCGACTTCACACCGTAATACAGCGGCAGCGCGCGTGTACATCTGACGTACAAAGCGTCGTCAAGTGGCCCACTGAGACAGCTCTTGGGATATCTCTACAAACAGATATCCCTGGTGGACATGTTTTTAGGGATTGCACACATCCCGGGCTTGAGAATGCATCCACGGTTTGGTGCGACTGAAGTAGTGCGGGGCGGGATCCTCGGATTTAGACATGCATACAAACCTGACTGGGCGGAGACCGGCCCGAGGATGAGGACGAGGAAGAGGACGAGGATGAGGACTTGCGGGTGATGGTGTACTGATGCGGGTCGTGGCCCTCCTTGCGGATCATGTCCGGCAGGATGCGCCGGCGGGCGTTGATGAACCAGTTGCACACCTGCAGCACCGACAGGTTCGCCTCGCGAGACAGATGAAGCTTCTCCTGCACGCCGCAAGACGGAGCAACGAGCGTTTTTGAAGCATGCACTATGCAAAGTCACACTCGCAACCAATGTCTAAACACCACTGACTGATATGCAAAGTCACACTCACAACCAATTTCTTAACTCTATTGACTGATATGTGAAAGTACTGAAGAAGATAGCGGCCGATGGGGGCAGTTTGAATACAGTATTGCACCTTACAAGCCGAGAAGGTCGTGGATTCTGTCCCTACCATAACGGTTATTTTGCTTCGACTTAGTTCAAATTCGCGTGAAGACAATACGAAAAACAAACGTCCTGTTCAATGATTCATTACAACGACTTCATTGTGTTCGACCATTGCTCGCTTGCCATATACACAAGTAAGAATGACGTCCGACCATGTGCTATAAAACCAAAACGACCGAATGATCTGCCTCGAGAGAGTGACCACATACCCCGTGTTATCCGTACCCCGCAGCGCGGCGCCAAAGACCCATGTTATGCGTTCCGCCGCATTTTTCACAAAATGTTGTCCAGTAAAGCAAGTGGCAGCGTATGCGTGAAAGAACGCTTTTGAATTAAGCTCGCGCCCCAATGAAAGTAAAGCAACAAAAGGTTCTCTTTCCGGGGATCTTGAAAAGAAGGCTCGAAGTGGGCTGAAGCGTGTGTGTGTGCAAGTAGCGTTAACAGCGCTGTATATATGTATACCGAGCAGTGAAATTGAACTTTACGCGGCATAGGGCTCGTCTCATGCAAACGTGCTGGTGGGAGGACGGCGACGCAATGTATAGAGAGCTCGTCAGAATAAGCATGGGTTTTCCAAGTTGCTGCTTTCGAGATCAGTCATTAAAATTAGCTGGTTAAGCCCGGTAGATTGCCTAAGCAAAGCCGACGTAGCTTCTCTTTCTGTTCTTCTTCTTTCTTTTTCTTCTTTCTTTTTCTTCTTTTCCTTATATTCTTCTTTTTCTTTCTTCTCCTTCTTCTCTAAAGGACAAAGGTCAAATGTGACTTCCGGCCGGGTTTACGCGACGGGCTGAAACCTCGCGTAGTATTGCTTACGAAATAAAAATTAAATTAGGCAAATGTTAGCATGAACTCCTCATCCGAACTTTTGAGAGGAGCATAAACATACAGCATTTGAGATAAGCCTCCACAATACGCCGCGCGTTCTTCAATTTGTATGTGAGTCGTTTATTTGTCGTGCAGCTAACGGCAGACTTGGGAGCATTTATTCGTGCAGAAATCAGTGTGATTGTATTTTGCTAGATTGGATATCGTTCTATTGTGATCGTTAGCAGTGTGTAGTTTTTCCTCTGAAATCATCCAAAGACACGGTGGCGCAGTAATAACACGAAGATCCTGATTTAACGAGGGTGTGTATGGTCAGAAGGCACTCTCTCACTCGCCAAGCTGAGTTCAAGTAATTTTTTTTTTTTTTTTTGTGACACTCACCACGTTCAGGCAAATTTTTATCCATTCCAAAATGAAGACTCACTCAACCAGAAGGACGCTTCGCTCATAGGGTACCCCACGGTCGTGACACCACACATTTTTCGTCCTAATAGGATGTTTTTTTTTTTTCTTTTTAAGAATTGGTAGGGAAAGAAAGGGTGCTCTTTCTTTTGAAATACACGCAGAACAATTCGAACGAGTCTAGAAAGGGAAAAAATAAAGTACGTTGGGTGTGGCAGGACCAAAGGCCTAGAGCGTGCATCTATGTGGATTACAGTACACTTGCAACCAACAGGCGCGACTTGGTACTTTCTGACTTCGGTCGCTGCGGTTCCGTGTCCCCACTTCGCTACTCTCCCAAGCGGCAAGTGGTGTCTACAATGGAGCCGTCAGGATTTCGACTGCGAATGTAATGCAGTTCTTCCGTTCCCCCAAATCGAACAAGGAGGGAGACACCACTTTCTTTATTTTTGTGGCGGTTACACTACTGACTGCAATATCCGCCTTGAGCCCCAGGAACATAAAGAAAGCAAGTAAGAAAGAAAGCAACAAAAGGGGAAACGCTAGCTTCGTACCGAGCAGAAAGGGAGCAGGGAACGCGGTAAGAGGAAATAAAATAATAAATATTAATAAAAAAACAAGCACATATCTTCAAGAGCTGAGATGCTGACTCTGCAGGAGTGTTTCTGCCACCACGAGTGTTCTGAGCAAATGGGCGGCCTGCAGTACCGATATGTTCTTCCCCGCAAGGTGCGCCGTACCTGCCCGTCTCCTTTAACTTTGTGCCAGTGTTCGCGCGCCTCTTCCCCCCCCCCCCCTCCACCTTCATCCAACCCGAGCCGCGCCTTGCGTCGCACTTCTTTCTCCGCTTATTTTGCGTCTTTCATACCGAGCTTTCCTATTTGCACTGGAACACACACACGCTCACTCCGTCCGCGCTTCGACGATCGACGTTGAGAACTTTTGCCTGCTCAGCACGACGCGGCCTGCGCGCCCCTACGACTGCATCAGCGAAAACTCTCTCTCTCTCTCTCTCTCTCTCTCTCTCTCTCTCTCTCTCTCTCTCTCTCTCTCTCTCTCTCTCTGATATTTTTCCAATAAGCGCGAAGCGACAAGGCACGATGCATGTATACTCATTATCATCATCATCAGCAGCCTGATTATACCTACTGCAGGGCGAAGGCCGAAGTGGGTATAATCAGGTATAATCAGAAGCGGGTATAATCAGTGGGTACTCGAAGTGGGAATCTTCGAGTTATAGATCAATTCGCTCTTGCCCTACCATCTGATTTGCTGACCGTCCTGGTTAGCTCAGTCCGTAGAGCGACTGCCCCGGAAAGGCGGTGGTGCCGGGTTCGATTCCCGGATCAGGACGAATTTTTCTTTAACCACGAAGTTTCTGAGAAAGCTGTATAGCTTTCCTTTGTAGCCGTATGGCTGCGCTTGGGTGGATGCAATGAGTAATTACTCCCTTATTACAAATCTACTCCACCTTGGGGGATTCCCCTAAATATTTGACCAACGTTGAGCAAACTTTGCCGCCAGGAGCCGACGAATGAAAATAAAGGAAGATAAGGGCATGAAGAATATTGCGGCAGACGTGGAGCCCTTTATGAAGAGACAATTCTTCACGAATTTGTTCTAACAGTCCGTGCGCGTCGCCCACGTTGACGCTCCCTGCTCAGGATGTACATAATGGCAGAAGAGTAAAAAAAAAAAAACAAAAACACAATGTACCGCCTTCTTCGGTGCGAATAAGTAAAAGCGGCCCAAAAACTTGACCAGATTTTTTGTTTACATTACAGATCACAGCCTCGTGCTTACCGCTGCCGGGCCGCCAGGCTCCTGGATTGTTTGAGAGGGCAGAAAGTAAGGTAGCAGGGATATGGGTAGTAGTAATAAATAGCAGTAGTGTGGATAGTGTAAAGGGGGGGGGGGGTCGCAGCACCAAACACAAATGGCAGACTTAGCTATGGGTCATTCACTTACAATACTGCATGCGTCACTGTCAAACAATAGAAAGCAGGCGGTAGGTACAGTTGTAAGTTTAAACTAAATAAAAATGCACCACGAAAACATTAAATATGTACTAGTAAATACTTGCACTAATTTAGTATAAGGCAAGAGTACAAAAGAAACATTTCTGTGGCACCTACTAAAGTGCGATAAGGCGAAAGCCTTTGTTTGAAACTTCGCCGATTGCTGGTTTTACTGCACTGCTTATATAGGCTGTGTGCTGCGGCGTTTGAGGAAGCGCCAAATAAAAAGTGCCACACGGATGCCTGAATCGGAATGACTAGATAGTGTAAGCTACCAGCCAACATATAAACCTCCCGCCGTATGAGCGTGTCTGCGTGGCCTAGAGATAACATCTTGGCAGGCTGATTCTGATATCATCCTCCCATGTGAAATATTAGACCCGAGTTGGCAGCGCCTGCCAAACGATAGTACCCACTGTGATTGGTATATACCTCTATGACGTCATCCCCACCTCAGCCAATCAGAGCGCCGCAAAAGCGTGACACCTCTGCTGACGACAACAATGAGCCATTAAAGGCTTTGGCCTTAGAAATGGGCTAAGCTATCGACGGCTGCTTAAAATATTCAACAGCGTGATAGAACAGTTCGGTGCTTCCGAGAAAGCAAAGTACCTGATCGGACGGGTAGGCGTTGTACCGGTGTTCGTAGAGCCACATGCGCAGTATCTTGACCGACTCCTTGGGCAGGTTGCCTCGGCGCTTGCGCGGAGACAGCTCGCCCAGCGCACCCCGAGGGTACGGAAGGGACTCATCGCCCGAGCACAGCTGCAGCTTGAGCCGGTCGCGACCTGCCGAGAGAGGGAGACAGATCTTGAAGCACGTTTCACACAAGCCACAGCCAGTACCCGAAGCACGCTCTCCAGCACAACACATACCCTTGCTAGGAAGCCACACCGAGCGTGACACGAACAATGCCGCAAAGCTTGCTTTTCTGCAATACACACTGCCATGCTAGAATGCCCTCTTATAGGCGGCTATGGGCGATTGGATGGCTATTGAAGGGGGAAAAAAAAGAACAAACCGTCAAATCTAACGACACGCGGTAAGTATACAACGTGAACAAGCTCCGTTGATCCGTCAGCATGATTCTTGTTTGTTGCTTGTACTGCCCGGTATAGAAAAGATCGAGTGCTCCTACTCAGTAAGGGGCGTCTCGCTTATTTCATAACAGCCTCTAAGAGTACATACAGGCTCCTCGCTAAGTTAGTTAATCTAAACATTCGTAATCTAACACCCTCCCGACTATACAATTCACGATGCTGTATGCTGTTCCAAAATAATAATAAAATAAAAATCTCAGAAACGCCTATTTCGTCTGACACTTCCCGCTGCTCAAATATTGCAGAGCGGTTATAAGTTAAAAATGACGTCAGATAAGCTTACAAAGTTCTCGCCGTGAATGCCGTAACAGAGCGCTACACATAATTTTGATCATGGTAGGAAGATAAAGCAAAACTGGAAAGCAGAACGACAATTCGCGCGGGAACGTGAAAACACATGTGGCACAGAGCCCAATCGCTACGTTGAGAGCGCCTGACGCCCAAACTCCACCGTTTCTCCTTTAATTGCTGGGCCGGCGTCACCTGAAACACACGCGCTGCAAATACATTTTAAAGGGGAACACATAGCTGTAGTTCGTGTTTTATAAAGCGGTATGTGGTTGTCGTGACAACGACACGTGCACCCGACGAGGAGCAGCAGCATGTGTATTCGGCACTTTATTCTCGATGGCTATTGACATCAGCCATTAGGGCAGAGTGTCACGCGGTCGAGCCCAACTTAACAAATTACGAAGAATACACGTTCGACTGCACCGTACGCAACCGTACACTGCAAAAAAAGCTGCGCGAAACAACGAGTCTGTGCATTGGAAAAAATAATAATAATAAATAAGAAAATAAATTATAATTGCGAACCACAAGGCCAGCCGATATGCCAATAAAAGAAAGCTTGCGAAGACGTCTGGAAGAATTGAACTCAACTTCCGTTCTCCGATAGTTCCGCGCGGCCAGTATTGCCTCACGGGGCACGCTGCCAGAACAGTTCCGCAACTCGTCGACAGGCATTGGCAGAAATATGCGCTGTAAATCAAATAAACTGACCCAGACTTCAGCCAAAGAAAGCAGAGCTGCCATTTTGCTTTTTTTTTTTTGTTTCTCGTTAGCGAAGTACCGCTATCGTGGAAGAATGAACAAACACGATGATACATTATGAGCGCACGTCTAAAGGACTTGGTAAAAATAGCCACCCCGATCCCATATTTCCGTCTCTCTTATATTTCCCCTTTTTCTCCTGTTTACTCTCTTTTTTTTTTTTTTTTTTTGAAACCGCGCCGTTAGTACCTTCACATTGGCTTGCGACACAACCGACGGGAGGCAAATTTGATGCCAGGGCTGGTCACGAAAATTGCGAAAAGGCCAGCCTCATTACTCTGTCAGAGACGGGCCCGACAGAGACGCTTTCACCACTGTGCATGTCACTCCAGGGGTCACATTTCGCTTTAATGCGCCCAGAATAGCAGACAAGCCTATGCCTGGCGCACTACTACTATGGCTGCTTATTGTGTGGGGGAAAAAAAAAAAAGCAAATGCTCGCTTCGACATTATGCGTGCTGGCTGAGCTACAGCCGAAGGTAGTTTTCATTCATGCGCCGAACAACACGAGCGCCACCTTCGTGAATGTTTAGGAACTTATGGTGGCCACGTTAGGCACACGTACGCGTCTCTTTAGGTTCCAGGATGCAATGAAAGATTTGTGAATGAGACAAGGTTGTAGGTGGGAGCTATAAATTCGGTATTCTTGTAGGCTGGCACACTGACCTTTAAGGCGCATTTAGTAAAGATCAGTAGGTTAGTAGTGCGCATATTCACGCAAACTGTAATGACGTAAATGCTGCAGGAACAAAGGAAATAAATTCGCAGTAATTCTTTCACTCCTGGTGGGCAGCTGAACAGCGCAGTGAAAGAACGGATGAAAGGGGGGTCAAAATTGATGCGGGGTCAAAGTGAATGCGGAGAGACGGAGGCACCGTAGTGGAGGCAGACACGCGGCATTTCACCGCCACCAAAATGCAGCCACCCCGACCGGGATTCGAACCTTGGGCCTCGCGCCCAGCAGCTGAAATCCATGGCCGATGAGTAACCACAGGAGTTGGCACATTTACCAAAAGGCAGTCAAGTAAGTGAAAAAAAAAAAAAAGAAACATTCAGCGCCATTATTTTTGCCCGCTAGCGCAGGCAGCTGACGCGACAAATAGCCACCTCCAAGCCTTGTGGCCAACATACTGCTGAATTTTGAAGCGTACAGCGTTTGCAAAGTTCTTGCGCGCGCTCCGACCACAAGAGTCCTGCCACACGCGGCACATTGAAACCGACGACGCCGCGCGCTTTGGTCGTTTCCCAGGCACGGCGCAACCTTGGAGGCGGCGTGCCGTGCGGCGAAGCACGCAACGACGACGTCAAGGCGAAGCCATGAGGGAAAGCCTTCAGGATCCCTCACGGGGTGGCGCTGGCGCGGCGAGCGCTTCTTTTACCCTACAAAAGCCCTTCTGTGCTGACGTGCGCTTTCGACGCAAACGCGACACAGACGATGCCGCCGCTGGCCGCGACTACTGCTGGACTGTGCCGCACTTTGAAGCCGTTCTTCTTGCACGCGCACACAAACACAGGGCAGGTCGCTAGGGGAAAGGGTTAATCGGTTAGGCGGCTAAAGATAGTTGGCGCTGCAAGATGCGGAGGTTGGAAGGGTTTGGAGGAGGAGAAAATTACGTTAGCCGCGCTTTCTCTCTCTCTCCCTCGTTTCTCCGCGGGGGAAGAGAGCGCGCGCTAGAGACGGCCCCATGTTTGGGTTTTCCTGCTGCACGGCGGTCCAGCCGAAGCGGTGTGTCCCGAAAAAGCTGCCCTCACCCCCTTCTTGCGCACTTTCGCCCCCTGTCTCGCGGTGAATGTGATAGGTGCGGCCTTGGGGCTCTGGTCCGCCAGGCAGAAACGATTGGCGGCTTCCCACGCGGCTGTCGTTCCACTCGCTTCCCTTTTCTTGGCTTGTCTTTATTATGCTTGATTACGTGTCAAACGCGACGCACGTGCTTCCAGGGGATGTTCCGTAACTTCCGTTAGGTATGCGCAGACCACCTGCCTGCTGTCATAGTTGCGTCAGCTACTGCTGTATGAGGCGTCAACATATGAGCAATAACAACGCACGCCTTTAGATAGAGCCGCCTCTATCAAGAATCTGAACATTGCGTGTATAAGTATACACAATGCGCGCGGACAAGCGCGTCCTTAACGTTGCTGCATAATAATACTCCGAGAAGAATCAGTATAAACCTTTTTCCATTCGGATAAAACCTCAAGGAAGCAAATACGTCTGTCTCCTTTTACTACATACACAAATGCATATAAAAGGGTTTCACTAGAGAGCAGCGATTAAGGAAAAAAGAACAAATATCCCAGTCGAAAAAACTACAGAACCGTGTCAAAAATACGACAAAATATCCTGCAGTTCTGTCGTATACGTCAGATTTTTCTGAAGTTCTGTAGTGTTTCCGGTTGTTTGTAGTTCTGTAGTACCTTTCTGTTGTAACTGCAGAAAAATCTGATGTTACTACAGAAAGTTCTGTAGTCATAACAAATTTCCTGTCAGAAACCACACAGAAATTCTGCCGTAATAACAGAAAATTTTCTGCAGCTTTTTCCCACTGGTACATGATATAATAATAATAATAATAATAATAATAATAATAATAATAATAATAATAATAATAATAATAATAATAATAATAATAATAATAATAATAATAACAATAATAATAATAATAATAATAATAATAATAATAATAATAATAATAATAATTTATTTTTCCTTTACTACAAGGAAAGGAAAGGAGCAGCCGCTAAAAAGCTGCTTCGAAGAGCAGCTTGACGGGGCGGCTGCCCCTGGCAGGAATGTCCCAAAGCGGCATGACCTATGAGGAACGCCTTAGAGGTAGGCTTCGGAATAATTTAGACGTACAAGCCGTGCACTGATATCACACAGCATACTACCGTCTTGCTTTTCATCCTCATCAAAACCAGACTGCCGCGGCTGAAATCTAATCGGCGTCTTTGGACGTTGCAGTCGATCGCGCAAACCACTCAGCCACCACGGCGGAGCGGAAACGGAATAGGTGCAGGGTGTACTCGCACTGTCAGGGATAAAAGGTGCCATTTTATCCGTAGGCTAAGACCAACACATTACGACAAAGGCGAACCAGCTACGACACTTAAGTCTCGTGTCTTCGCAGTGACAGTTCTCCTCCGTCACACTAAAATACGGTGCACTTCCCCTCCAGTTGGGCTATGTCGCATGACACAGAGGTGATCTCCGCGGCGGCCAGCTGTCATGCAACACTTACGGAAGCGGCTCTTTCTGCCGCTTCTAAAAACGTGCGTCGTTCCAAATGCGGCCCGACCCGCGCACGGGAAGGGAGAGGACTATTCTGAAACGGCATAGGAACACCCCCCCCCCCCCCCGCCTCCCTCCCCGTCACCCATACGCGGAAGGGTATTTATGCAGCCGGGTTACGTAAAGTTTGCCCCACGCATATGAGTTCCGCGTATAAGCGAGCCGCGGCTTTCAGTGCTGGAAATTTTGCGAGTCTTAAAGAGGCGAGCCTGGACCAATTACGGGCCAATATTCTCGAGTCCAGACAATGCAACAAACAACCAAAGACAGGCACCATTTTGGCACCGTGCGCTTGCGATGTTCTGATGAAATAGCGCATTAAGTAATGCCGAAAGTTGGGCGAGTTGGTTAACATTCATGATGGAAAATAGCGCAAAGGTACACGAAGGACGGAAGAAAGTAAGACACGGACGGAAAATGCTTCAACCAACTCTCTGCAGAGTTGATTGAAGCATTTTACATTGCTAAAGCTGAGGACAAGTGTGTGGCTAAGGCGTCGGTTAGCCTTCATTATAAGGAATTTGATCTATTAGAAATGTCGTTAGTTAGGCCTTGACTTTGAATTGGCTTTGAATTTTCTTCTTCATCTTCTTCCCAATTTCCTGCCATTCCACCGGTTGGGTTGTGCGCGGGCTTTTCGGAAGGAGCCTTCGTTGTTTTCTTCTGATCAATAAACATTCAGTTGCTAGTTCATCCTTGTCCTGTCCTCTTCTTTCCTGTCTCCTCCTTTGGCTGGTTAAGTATGAACCCTTACCAACGTGCCCAGTCGTCAACCCTGTGGATAAAGGGGGCCGAACTGGTTTTCCAACTGGTACAAGCGCCCGATATGAGGCAGGTGCTCGACTTTCTGGAGGTTAAAAGGCTTGGAAACGGCGACCTGTCTCTGACCAAAGGTGTACGCGGAGACCGAGGCCAAATGCCTATAATGCAACTTGTCTACGTATAAGCGAAAAATATTCCTTGTAGTAATTATCATCGTCATCACTGACGAAGGAGACGCTGCGGTGGACATGATGCGACAGAGCGGGATGAGAGGGCTGTGGAGACAAGCAAACGACGCCTTGAGAACTGGATAAGGCTAGTGTTGGTGGCGTTGCGCCATGGCGGGACAGACTCCGTCACGATAGGGAATTGACTTGGCTAGGACCTTTATGGTCCACCTGGTGAAAAAAGGTAGCCTCAGTACCAATCCAATCCAAGTCCACATGGACTAACGCCCTTTCCAGGTGAAGTTTAGTGACTCCTGTACAACGTCACACTTGTAGTTAACCACACCATTTCACATGCCGCGCACTAAACTGTGTTTCCTTTCCACCTAGTACCCAGTCTGTCGCTGTAGTAAAACTCCGTGTATTTGTTTCTACATTTTGGCCAAGTCCTTTTGCTCCTTGGTGCAACAGTTGAAGTAGCTGCAGCTCGCCGTTCGTTGCGTAGCCTGTTATATTACTACTGTTTGTTTCTGCATTCCCACCTTCCCTGCAACACAGAGCTTAGATCACACTGTTTTGTTCTGTTGGTCCCAGCAAGGCACTTACATTGCATGTGTCCAGGTGCTAATTTTGGACCCAGTCACGCTGGCAACGGTACGAAAATGTGGAGAAGGAGGGGTGGGGGGGGCACTGGCGTGAAAAGCATGAGATGTTCATTACGAAAGTTTTATGTTCCGTTACGACAGTCGGCTCCGCAATTTAAGAGCGGGCTAAGGGCGGTGCACCCGAAAAACCTCGCTGCACGCCAAGATGACGTCTCCGCGGGTAATTCGCATACCTGTGCTTTGTGCTAGCGGTACTGCCATGCTTGTGGCATCATTCGTCAAAACCTGCCCGGAATGGACTTTTTTTTTATTTAAATAACCAATTTATAAAAGCTGACCTAATCACGTTGCACTCTTCTCTAATGTTGACATCACAGGCCACCAGTAAAATTAGGACAAACCTGAGCGCTCATGCTAGCCCTCGACAAGTTACAGTGGTGCTATACGGTTACATATTCTACCTCGTGCACGTGACTGCTTAGAAGCTATGTGAAGGAAGCCAAAGCCGCCGAAGCATTTTACCTAAGCCGTAACGGTGCTGCAGTCTAACCGCAGGTCACCCTAGAAGGGAGTAGAAATGGAGTAAAGGGGAGTAACATAGAGAGCAGGGCATATATACTGCCCGAACCTCGAGGTAGATTTCATATATATATATATATATATATATATATATATATATATATATATATATATACGAAATGTTCACCGTTCGCAACAAAATCATGTTTCCATTTTAAATCATATTAATTTCAAGCAGTTAGAAATTGAAAGAAGGCTTCTAACCGCGGCAACATAGACCTTGAGGTTAGCAGTTACAGGAGGCCGAGATCCGGGTTATGGTCTTGGTAACTGCAAGAATTTTGCATGTTTTGAAGGTAGTTTGGCTTCGTTGCAAAATGTAGGCACTCCGCATTTTAGTGATGTAAATATGCAAATCTATCCCAGAGCTTGGGCAGCCTACACTCTCTAAGTGTCGACGAGAGGTCATGTTACTCCCTTTTTACTCCCTTACAAGACCATCTGTGTTCAAAATGCAGGGAAGTCGCACACACGGTCGATACGGAGGCGCTCGACTGCTTCAGCCCGGACCAGCAGATGCCGGACTTCCGATGTGCTCCGCACATAGACAATGTGTTTGTCGGGCGGGGCCTCGGACCAGTGTGTCTGTGTGCCCTCGAGTCACAGGGAAGGAAGAAAGGCCACAGGGAAACTGTACGCACAACAACAGGGCGGTTTGTGTGCTGTGCACGCGACACTCGGCTGATTAATGGGCGGGTGCATGGTGCAGGAGCGGCGAATAGTCCGCCGCCACTGGGGAAGAGCGCGATAAGGAATAAACGGGCCGAGGAAAGGCGGCACGAGGAAACGAACGGCGCTTTGGCATTGACGGAACGCAACCGCGAGTTTCCGAGCGGGCGCGGTCGGAGGCTGCGCGAAACGACACTCAACGACGGCGACGCCTAGTCGTGCGTAAGTTCCCTATTGCGCACCGAATGCGCAGAGACCTAGCCGCGCCCAAATATTGTGCACTGGTGAAGCAGTGCACTGCTGATCTGTACTGTTGTCAATAAGTGCAACATTGTGCGCCATTGCAGTGGTGAACCGCTGGTGTCCTCTATTGAGTAGGCTTATACATAGTCGCAGTGGTGCGCTATATCGATACGAACTATTACGCACTATTACACAGAAGCTCTAATAACCTGCACGATACGAGGAGAGAGCGTTACCGGCGACCGCTGGTGCCGTATAGTCTACTACTGAGCGAAGCGCAACCTTTTCCATCGCTTTGTGCCGCTAAAAGGCGCCCGAGACGTACTGCTTCGAAACACTAGACGTCCTATGACAAACTGACCCAAGCGAATGCAACTGCCTAAAACACGGCAGTGCCGCGGGAAAAAAACAAAAACAAAAAACATGCAGATTGCGAGTGTCTTGAGCAGTAAAATTAAGTATTAAATTAAGTGGAAAAGTAAGCAACGGCGGGGAGGGAAAACAGCCAAGCACAAACGCCACGTCCGGTGTGACACCTCCCGGTCCAGGTGCAACGACGCACCGTCAGAGAGCAGGAGAGCACTTCTCCGCCAATGGGAATGGAAGAAAAATGAACTTCGATACGATTTAAACAAACATAAATTAATATTCCTTACTTTGCTGGCAACAAAACTGCGAGCATCACGCACAACTCAGCGGCGCTGCAGTGTGCTGCCACGAAAAAAAAAAAAAGAAAAAGCGAAGAAATAATCTCTTTTTGCTCAATAAAGTCAAAGGTTACGCACATAAAACACAATTAGTCACTGCGTCATCCCAAACTGAAGTTGAAAACACATCGTTTTAAATGTTTTATACTTCTTTGGCCTTTAATAGAACAGAAAGCACATGTCCAAAATGTGTTACAAAACACGTATGCAAGGCTTCCCCAGCGGCAAGCGTGATTCAAGGTACCTGACAAGCGTTGAACTCTAGTATGGTATAACACCACCGTCACGGAAGGTAAACATCGAAGATGAGTCACAATACATCACAGTACAATATAAATAGGACGCCATGTAAAAAACGAGAGAAATTTTATAATCTCCACTTTTCTACTCAGCGAACAGAATTTCCGCGGAAACTGCTTGCGCAGCTGCTGGTTGACATATCGACATCCAATTGACGTTATCTTGAAGAATACAGACACCGGACCTCACAAAAAAAAAAAAAAAAAAAAAAAAAGATGTAATACGGGTACCTGGTCGTTACAGGGTAGAGGAAACCGAGCGTGCACACGCCGCAGCCCGAGCATTGTTCGCCCGGATCCCGCTTCACTCCCCTCACACATGACCATTTATCTGTATTTTCCTCTCTTTTTTTCTTGCCATTTTGCAATTATATTTTTGTAATTGTTTTTATTTTTAACTTACTGCCGCTGCTATCCTTCCCATCAATGCCCCATGGCGTCCTGATGCTAGACAAGGAGAAATTGAGGCATGAGCAGCTCGAGTTTCTGCTTTTCAGATGGCTTGATTATGCAATAAAGAAAAATAATTAATCACAGTTAAACCAATGTTAAACAGAAAGCTAGCCTCGCAGCCCATTATGTTCTCGCGTTTGAGCAGCTCGTGCCATCTTCTGCGTCTCCTATATTCTCTTCAGCTGTTCTTATATACCAAGGGTACATTTAGACCATAATACAGGACTGTGTTTTAACATTTTCACTCCCACCTTCTTTTCTCTCGCGGCGCGGTTCAGGTGCCCACAGAAACAATTGTGACAGATGCTGCGCCTTTCGCTTCCATGTGAACAAATTATTATTATTATTATTATTATTATTATTATTATTATTATTATTATTATTATTATTATTATTATTATTATTATTATTATTATTATTATTATTAAGAACAGGAATGGCGAAAGCCAATCTACACAACTATCATCGTTATCAACTAAATGCACCATCACTGCCATTGCTACTATCATCATTATAACTAACTAGATCGGCATTGTCATCGCTACTGTAATTCTTACGCTAGTCAAGGAGAATTACGATCTGCTTTCATTATGCAGCCCAGTGATTTGAGGCATTAGCGTTTTGCTACTGTTCCTCGGAAGTTTTCCAGTGGAAGAAA